>NC_000072.6:7162500-7402500 GCF_000001635.26 Mus musculus | reverse complement strand
TCCTCCCTATTTTTGAGAGAGGAGCTCTCACTGAAGCTGAAGCTGGTACCTGTGTGCTCAGTTTTCCTAAGGGCTCTGGGAATCTGAACTCACATGCTTGTCATTGGACAATAACAATTGAACTTTGCTGACTGAGTTACTGATTGCTATAACTACCACATGTAGGTTTCTTATTACTTAATATTTCTTTAAAGCAGCTATCAATTCATAGACTTAGAGAGTGATTTGATGATAATAAATTAATAAACATAGCTGATTAGAACAGGAGACTAAATGCATATAACTAACTCATAGCTTATCCTCCCTACAGATTTGCAGGAGCAGTCATTCCCAATTCCAATTCCACCATAGCACCATTCATTATTTTGAATACAAAGTTAAAAATAACAATTGGTTCTAAAAATTACAAATAAACATTTCCCTACCTATATCTATATATGATTTATGTTCTTAAGATTACTTTATGCCAAAGTCCCTCACATATTTAGAGTCTCAGTTCAGTGTAAAGAGCAGTAGTTGGTTTCTAATTTGAACAGGAGCCTTAGATATTCATTTTGATTTAATTTTTCAATGATATTTTCCTCAATAGAAGCATGTTTGGAAGAGAAAAAATGTCAATTAGCAACTTCCTCCAGATAAGAAAAAGAACTGGCCTCAAGTCATGATAAGAAGGATGAAGGCACCTTTATTTTGTGCCTTTTCTTCCTATCTAGGGGATGATTTTTGCTCTGTGGGAACTGAACACTATACAATTCGAGCCATATTTTTTTAGAGAAAAATTAAACAGAATTAGTCACAAGTGTGATTATTTAGAATAAGATAAATCACAACAAAAGACACAATTTGAAAACTGACAAATATTAAAAGGAACAACAGGACAGTGAAGGAAAAAGCCCCAATTATTATGAACTTCTCAACATTCCTGTGTAATATCACATTATTTAAATTTTGTGTCATATGAGAGTGATAATGTGATATTTCCTCTAAAAGAACAAAAATATAGTTCTATCTTTGCAGGGATAATGTGAACATGTGATTGTAGTATATATACATAGTTATCGTTCACAAGGCTATTGTTGGTTTATGGGTTTTTGTTGTTTTTGTTGTTGTTGTTCTGTCTTGTTTCATTTTGTCTGAGTAGCCCTGGCTGTCCTGGAACTCTCTCTGCAGACCAGGCTGGCCTGGACCTCACAGAGATCTGTCTGCCTCTGTCTTTTGAGTGCTAGGACTAAAAGTGTGCACCACCACCATCACCCAGCATAGGTTTGTTCTTTATATACAATGGACTTGGATTTTGTAATTTCCACCAAACAGCAAACAAGAGAGAGGAAAAGACCTTGTACATTTATGCTACATTACTATGAATATTCCTACTAGGGGGCATATTCCATTTTGATTAGATGTGAAGGAGAGTGTTTGCAGAAGTCTATATATAGTCATCAGAATTTTTCACCTGCTAACTTCTGGCACCTTCTGTATCCAACCTTTCTTTTCATTGCCCATGGAATCTCAATGCCCTGGGAACACATATTATAATTCTTATGTATTTTATGTATTGCTATTCCTCATTCCACATTTCTTTTTTTTTTTTTTTCCATTTTTTATTAGGTATTTAGCTCATTTACATTTCCTTTTTTCCCCATTTTTTATTAGGTATTTAGCTCATTTACATTTCCAATGCTATACCAAAAGTCCCCCATACCCACCCACCCCCACTCCCCTACCCACCCACTCCCCCTTTTTGGCCCTGGTGTTCCCCTGTACTGGGGCATATAAAGTTTGCAAGTCCAATGGGCCTCTCTTTCCAGTGATGGCCGACTAGGCCATCTTTTGATACATATGCAGCTAGAGTCAAGAGCTCCGGGGTACTGGTTAGTTCATAATGTTGTTCCACCTATAGGGTTGCAGATCCCTTTAGCTCCTTGGGTACTTTCTCTAGCTCCTCCATTGGGAGCCCTGTGATCAATCCATTAGCTGACTGTGAGCATCCACTTCTGTGTTTGCTAGGCCCCGGCATAGTCTCACAAGAGACAGCTACATCTGGGTCCTTTCGATAAAATCTTGCTAGTATATGCAATGGTGTCAGTGTTTGGATGCTGATTATGGGGTGGATCCCTGGATATGGCAGTCTCTACATGGTCCATCCTTTCATCTCAGCTCCAAACTTTGTCTTTGTAACTCCTTCCATGAGTGTTTTGTTCCCAATTCTAAGGAGGGGCATAGTGTCCACACTTCAGTCTTCATTCTTCTTGAGTTTCATGTGTTTAGCAAATTGTATCTTATATCTTGGGTATCCTAGGTTTGGGGCTAATATCCACTTATCAGTGAGTACATATTGTGTGAGTTCCTTTGTGAATGTGTTACCTCACTCAGGATGATGCCCTCCAGGTCCATCCATTTGGCTAGGAATTTCATAAATTCATTCTTTTTAATAGCTGAGTAGTACTCCATTGTGTAGATGTACCACATTTTCTGTATCCATTCCTCTGTGGAGGGGCATCTGGGTTCTTTCCAGCTTCTGGCTATTATAAATAAGGCTGCTATGAACATAGTGGAGCATGTGTCCTTCTTACCAGTTGGTGCATCTTCTGGATATATGCCCAGGAGAGGTATTGCTGGATCCTCTGGTAGTACTATGTCCAATTTTCTGAGGAACCGCCAGACTGATTTCCAGGGTGGTTGTACAAGCCTGCAATCCCACCAACAATGGAGGAGTGTTCCTCTTTCTCCACATCCACGCAGGCATCTGCTGTCACCTGAATTTTTGATCTTAGCCATTCTGACTGGTGTGAGGTGGAATCTCAGGGTTGTTTTGATTTGCATTTCCCTGATGATTAAGGATGTTGAACATTTTTTCAGGTGCTTCTCTGCCATTCGGTATTCCTCAGGTGAGAATTCTTTGTTCAGTTCTGAGCCCCATTTTTTAATGGGGTTATTTGATTTTCTGAAGTCCACCTTATTGAGTTCTTTATATATGTTGGATATTAGTCCCCTATCTGATTTAGGATAGGTAAAGATCCTTTCCCAATCTGTTGGTGGTCTTTTAGTCTTATTGACGGTGTCTTTTGCCTTGCAGAAACTTTGGAGTTTCATTAGGTCCCATTTGTCAATTCTCCATCTTACAACACAAGCCATTGCTGTACTCTTCAGGAATTTTTTCCCCTGTGCTCATATCGTCAAGGCTTTTCCCCACTTTCTCCTCTATAAGTTTCAGTGTCTCTGGTTTTATGTGAAGTTCCTTGATCCACTTAGATTTGACTTTAGTACAAGGAGATAAGTATGGATCGATTCGCATTCTTCTACATGATAACAACCAGTTGTGCCAGCACCAATTGTTGAAAATGCTGTCTTTCTTCCACTGGATGGTTTTAGCTCCCTTGTCGAAGATCAAGTGACCATAGGTGTGTGGGTTCATTTCTGGGTCTTCAATTCTATTCCATTGGTCTACTTGTCTGTCTCTATACCAGTACCATGCAGTTTTTATCACAATTGCTCTGTAGTAAAGCTTTAGGTCAGGCATGGTGATTCCACCAGAAGTTCTTTTATCCTTGAGAAGACTTTTTGCTATCCTAGGTTTTTTGTTATTCCAGATGAATTTGCAAATTGCTCCTTCTAATTCGTTGAAGAATTGAGTTGGAATTTTGATGGGGATTGCATTGAATCTGTAGATTGCTTTTGGCAAGATAGCCATTTTTACAATGTTGATCCTGCCAATCCATGAGCATGGGAGATCTTTCCATCTTCTGAGATCTTCTTTAATTTCTTTCTTCAGAGATTTGAAGTTTTTATCATACAGATCTTTCACTTCCTTAGTTAGAGTCATGCCAAGATATTTTATATTATTTGTGACTATTGAGAAGGGTGTTGTTTCCCTAATTTCTTTCTCAGCCTGTTTATTCTTTGTATAGAGAAAGACCATTGACTTGTTTGAGTTTATTTTATATCCAGCTACTTCACCGAAGCTGTTTATCAGGTTTAGGAGTTCTCTGGTAGAATTTTTAGGGTCACTTATATATACTATCATATCATCTGCAAAAAGTGATATTTTGACTTCCTCTTTTCCAATTTGTATCCCCTTGATCTCCTTTTGTTGTCAAATTGCTCTGGCTAGGACTTCAAGTACAATGTTGAATAGGTAGGGAGAAAGTGGGCAGCCTTGTCTAGTCCCTGATTTTGGTGGGATTGCTTCCAGCTTCTCTCCATTTACTTTGATGTTGGCTACTGGTTTGCTGTAGATTGCTTTTATCATGTTTAGGTATGGGCCTTGAATTCCTGATCTTTCCAAAACTTTTATCATGAATGGGTTTTGGATCTTGTCAAATGCTTTTTCTGCATCTAACGAGATGATCATGTGGTTTTTGTCTTTGAGTTTGTTTATATAATGGATTACATTGATGGATTTTTGTATATTAAACCATCCCTGCATCCCTGGAATAAAACCTACTTGGTCAGGATGGATGATTGCTTTAATGTGTTCTTGGATTCGGTTAGCGAGAATTTTATTGAGGATTTTTGCATCGATATTCATAAGAGAAATTGGTCTGAAGTTCTCTATCTTTGTTGGGTCTTTCTGTGGTTTAGGTATCAGAGTAATAGTGGCTTCATAAAATGAGTTGGGTAGAGTACCTTCTACTTCTATTTTGTGAAATAGTTTGTGCAGAACTGGAATTAGATCTTCTTTGAAGGTCTGATAGAACTCTGCACTAAACTCGTCTGGTCCTGGGCTTTTTTTTTGGCTGGGAGACTATTAATAACTGCTTCTATTTCTTTAGATGATATGGGACTGTTTAGATGGTCAACTTGATCCTGATTCAACTTTGGTACCTGGTATCTGTCCAGAAATTTGTCCATTTCGTCCAGGTTTTCCAGTTTTGTTGAGTATAGCCTTTTGTAGAAGGATCTGATGGTGTTTTGGATTTCTTCAGGATCTGTTGTTATGTCTCCCTTTCCATCTCTGATTTTGTTAATTAGTATTTTGTCCCTGTGCCCTTTAGTGAGTCTAGCTAAGGGTTTATCTATCTTGTTGATTTTCTCAAAGAACCAACTCCTCGTTTGGTTAATTCTTTGAATAGTTCTTCTTGTTTCCACTTGGTTGATTTCACCCCTGAGTTTGATTATTTCCTGCCGTCTACTCCTCTTGGAGAATTTGCTTCCTTTTTTTTCTAGAGCTTTTAGATGTGTTGTCAAGCTGCTAGTATGTGCTCTCTCCCGTTTCTTCTTGGAGGCACTCAGAGCTATGAGTTTCCCTCTTAGAAATGCTTTCATTGTGTCCCATAGGTTTGGGTACGTTGTGGCTTCATTTTCATTAAACTCTAAAAAGTCTTTAATTTCTTTCTTTATTCCTTCCTTGACCAAGGTATCATTGAGAAGAGTGTTGTTCAGTTTCCACGTGAATGTTGGCTTTCCATTATTTATGTTGTTATTGAAGATCAGTCTTAGGCCATGGTGGTCTGATAAAATACATGAGACAATTTCAATATTTTTGTATCTGTTGAGGCCTGTTTTGTGACCAATTATATGGTCAATTTTGGAGAAGGTCCTGTGAGGTGCTGAGAAGAAGGTATATCCTTTTGTTTTAGGATAAAATGTTCTGTAGATATCTGTCAGGTCCATTTGTTTCATAACTTCTGTTAGTTTCACTGTGTCCCTGTTTAGTTTCTGTTTCCACGATCTGTCCATTGATGAAAGTGGTGTGTTGAAGTCTCCCACTATTATTGTGTGAGGTGCAATGTGTGCTTTGAGCTTTACTAAAGTGTCTTTAATGAATGTGGCTGCCGTTGCATTTGGTGCGTAGATATTCAGAACTGAGAGTTCCTCTTGGAGGATTTTACCTTTGATGAGTATGAAGTGTCCCTCCTTGTCTTTTTTGATAACTTTGGGTTGGAAGTCAATTTTATCCGATATTAAAATGGCTACTCCAGCTTGTTTCTTCAGTCCATTTGCTTGGAAAATTGTTTTCCAGCCTTTCACTCTGAGGTAGTGTCTGTCTTTTTCCCTGAGATGGGTTTCCTGTAAGCAGCAGAATGTTGGGTCCTGTTTGTGTAGCCAGTCTGTTAGTCTATGTCTTTTTATTGGGGAATTGAGTCCATTGATATTAAGAGATATTAAGGAAAAGTAATTGTTGCTGCTTTTTATTTTTTTTTTAGAGTTGGCATTCTGTTCTTGTGGCTGTCTTCTTTTTGGTTTGTTGAGTGATTACTTTCTTGCTTGTTCTAGGGCGTGATTTCCGTCCTTGTATTGCTTCTTTTCTGTTATTGTCCTTTGAAGGGCTGGATTCGTGGAAAGATATTGTGTGAATTTGGTTTTGTCGTGGAATACTTTGGTTTCTCCATCTATGGTAATTGAGAGTTTGGCCGGATATAGTAGCCTGGGCTGGCATTTGTGTTCTCTTAGTGTCTGTATAACATCTGTCCAGGCTCTTCTGGCTTTCATAGTCTCTGGTGAAAAGTCTGGTGTAATTCTGATAGGCCTTCCTTTATATGTTACTTGACCTTTCTCCCTTACTGCTTTTAATATTCTGTCTTTATTTAGTGCATTTGTTGTTCTGATTATTATGTGTCGGGAGGAATTTCTTTTCTGGTCCAGTCTATTTGGAGTTCTGTAGGCTTCTTGTATGATCATGGGCATCTCTTTCTTTATATTTGGGAAGTTTTCTTCTATTATTTTGTTGAAGATATTAGCTGGCCCTTTAAGTTGAAATTCTTCATTCTCATCAATTCCTATTATCCGTAGGTTTGGTCTTCTCATTGTGTCCTGGATTACCTGGATGTCTTGAGTTAGGATCCTTTTGCATTTTGTATTTTCTTTGACTGTTGTGTCGATGTTCTCTATGGAATCTTCTGCACCTGAGATTCTCTCTTCCATTTCTTGTATTCTGTTGCTGTTGCTCGCATCTATGGTTCCAGATCTCTTTCCTAGGGTTTCTATCTCCAGCGTTGCCTCGCTTTGGGTTTTCTTTATTGTGTCTACTTCCCTTTTTAGTTCTAGTATGGTTTTGTTCACTTCCATTACCTGTTTGGATGTGTTTTCCTGTTTTTCTTTAATGACTTCTACCTGTTTGGCTGTGTTTTCCTGCTTTTCTTTAAGGGCCTGAAACTCTTTAGCAGTGCTCTCCTGTAATTCTTTAAGTGACTTATGAAAGTCCTTCTTGATGTCCTCTATCATCATCATGAGAAATGTTTTTAAATCTGTGTCTAGATTTTCGGTTGTGTTGGGGTGCCCAGGACTAGGTGGGGTGGGAGTGCTGCGTTCTGATGATGGTGAGTGGTCTTGATTTCTGTTAGTAGGATTCTTACGTTTGCCTTTCGCCATCTGGTAATCTCTGAAGCTAGCTGTTTTAGTTGTCACTGTTAAGAGCTTGTTCTTCAGGTGACTCTGTTAGCCTCTATTAGCAGACCTGGAGGGTAGCACTCTCCTTAGTTTCAGTGGGCAGAGTATTCTCTGCAGGCAAGCTCTCTTCTTGCAGGGAAGGTACCCAGATATCTGGTGTTCGAACCAGACTCCTGGCAGAAGTTGTGTTCCACTCACTAGAGGTCTTAGGATCCCGTGTGGAATCCTGTGTGGGACCTTGCGGGTGTCAGGCTACTCCGCTGGCAAGGTAGCCCGAGGCTCGAGTGGAGCGGAAGGGGCTTGTGCCCCAGATCAGACCCGGGTAGCCTGCTTCCCTATGTACTGCAGTCTCAGGTTCCGCGCGATTGGATTGGGGCAGGCGCTGTGTTTCATTCACCAGGGGTCTTAGGATCCCATGGGGAGTCCTGTGTGGGCCCTTGCAGGTGTTGGGTGAGACTCCGCTGGCAAGGTAGCCCGGGGCTCCAGTGGAGCGGAAGGGGCTTGTGCCCCAGATCAGGCCCGGGTAGCCTGCTTCCCTATGTACTGCAGTCTCAGGTTCCGCGAGATTGGATTGGGGCAGGAGCTGTGTTCCACTCACCAGAGGTCTTAGGATCCCGTGGGGAATCCTGCGTGGGCCCTTGCGGGTGTTGGGCGAGACTCTGCTGGCAAAATAGCCCGGGGCTCGAGTGGAGTGGAAGGGGCTTGTGTCCCAGATCAGGCCCGGGTAGCCTGCTTCCCTATGTACCGCAGTCTCAGGTTCCGCGCGATTGGATTGAGCAGGCGCTGTGTTTCACTCACCAGGGGTCTTAGGATCCCGTGGGGAATCCTGTGTGGGCCCTTGCAGGTGTTGGGCGAGACTCCGCTGGCAAGGTAGCCCGGGGCTCGAGTCTCATTCCACATTTCTATTACCTGGTTCCCACTGAAAAGGTGGGCTTGTTTATGAAAGAAATATCTTTCTTCTCTATGTGTAGAAAAATCCATGACCAATGTGAGCATATTTCATCCCAAGAAAACTAACACAGCAAAAATCAAACTGCACACAACAAGATCCACCAAGTGCCCCAGGATCCATCAAGTGACACCTTGATGCTAACCCTAACCTTAACCCTCACCCAAATCTCACATAAAAGTAGCAGATATAGGATCAAGGTCAAAGTAGCAAAGAACATCTGTCTTAAGGAAATGCAATTTACGTAGCACACAGTCACACTTTTTTTTTCAGAAACATGAGACTATAGGAGGCAGAGATTTCCACAGGTCTTTGGTGATGCTGGAGCAAATGTAAGCCCTGAATGTCAACTTGAGTATTTTTCAAGTTATATTTTCTTGTAACTTCCTCAATAGAAATTAAAGCGTGTGAGCCCATGAAAGACCTCAGCAAGGGATGGTGATCTCTGCCAACTCATCCAAAATCTTTGGATTATGATCTCATCTCCATTTAATATCCAGTGCATGAAAGCACACATATAATCTCAGTGGGGATGTTGGTGATTGCTAGTGATGAGTGTACTAGTGAAGACTCTTACTCCTGATGTATGTCAGTTCTTGGTTCAATCCTCTTTGATCAACTTAATTGCAGATCTCCTTCTGTCAGCTTGAAACTCTGTATTATTCCAAGTATAGGCAAAACCTCTTCCATTTTCATTCCTTTTCAGTACAACAAAAACAAAAGCACAATCACAACTGATAAAGAGAGACAGGACTGTTCTCCAGTCTTCTTAGACTACTAGAATGAAATGTTGTAACTGACTGACCCCTCACCCCTCACCACCACTGAGCACAATCAGTTCTCCCACAGGATTCATCTATCCCATCAAAAACCCTTTCTAGCAACTCCAAAGAATGAACCTCCACTCCACATCAATTCCAAGGGGACCTCTTTCCCTCAAAAATCAAGATTATCTGTTTACCTCTCATCTCTGAGGAAATTCAAAACAAGTAGCTACTATCTCTTGTGTTTTCTCTCCTTTTCCTCCCTTCTCCCAAGCCTTCCAGGAATTCCTCTCTGTTACACCCTGGACCTCAGACAAACTCCCATCGTCTATCCTTCTAGTCCTAACACATCCCATTTCAGATCCTAACCTCTGCCCACAAAGTCTCAGGCTGGCTTTGCATATCAGTTTATTCAAGACCTCCAACAGGAAGAACATTCTTACTCTTCAGGGTCACATGCATTCTCTTGCTGCTGTGGTCCTACAAAACCAGAGGGGACTAGATCTCCTCATGACTGAAAAGGGAAGACTCTCCTTATTTCTCCAGGAGAACTGTTTAAATCAATGGACTGTAGACTGACCAGATTCCTATGGCATAGGATGCTCCTGTTCCTAATCGTCCTCCTTATTTATTGCTCTTGGCCTGAACAAATGCTTACAAACTCCTTTCCATCAAACCAGATGTCCATGATTCCTGGACCACTCTGACTTCAGATGGTGGGTACCAGTCTTTCACCAATGACATCCAACATCCCTAAACAGCAGGAAGTAGCTTGAGAAGTATGATGTCTCTCAGCTGTACTTTTTCCACCTTCATGTCTGAATGCTCCTGCTCACCTTATATATAGACATCCTGGCTTAACTTGCTGCTATCCCTAGTTCCCACTCAGAGACAGCCAGTTTGTGTCTTGGCTTAACAAATCCCTCAAATGAGACTCTGCCATGTGGTGAGACTCTGTGGTAATAACTCTCATGAATCTGAAAACCCTGGGTATCCTTTCATTATAGAAGAAAATCATGTCACCAGGATTAAAGGGCCAGTTGCACTGGACTCCTTTCCTTTCTTTTCCTTTGCTTCGTAGGTGCTAAAGGGCAATAGTTTTGCCACATGTTGTGTGACAAGACTTTTCCTAGGGAAATACAACACACAGGTCTCCTCACCACAGATAGGGAGCTTACAACAGACCATAGTACATATAACACCAAAGTCCAATTCTTCAAACCAGTGAGTCCTATTGGGGTTACTCTGAGTACTATGCATGAGTTACTCACAGGAACAGAAATGACTCAAAGACAGCTGCATCCCCAAAGCTCACCCAGCATGTCTGACAGCTTATAAACGCTGAGGATCTGATACATTCTGTGAATCCCACTGGAACTCAACAGTTAGGAGATTGAAGTTAATAGAACATGGTAAGAGTCTTACTTCTATCAAGAGATGACAGAGATTCTAGACTTATCTTTTGATGCCAGAATAGTTTGTCTTGACAAAATTTCATATAAGCCAATCCTGCTTTCAAATTTGACTTTCCTTTGGGCAAATATTCAACCAGAGTCTGACCCCAATTCTTCCCTAAAGCAATTGTGTAGTATTGAACAAGTCACTAAATCTCTGTGGACTGCTATTTCTTCATTTTAAAATATGGCAGATGATTTCAATTAGCCATCATCAAACCAATATATATATTACAGAAATGAAAACTCAGACTATTTGAACATGAGTTCTTCAAATGTATAAATATAGCAATGTGGCTCTATGGGAAAACAAACCCTGTCTGTTGAGATGGGTCTTTTCAGGGTTAAAAACACCACCTATGGGAATGGCTTTCATTGGGATTTGCTGTGGCTCTTCAGAGTTACAAACCCTGTCTATAGGGATGTGGCCTTTTAGGGTTATAGGCACTGTCTATAGGGATGTGGCCTTTCAGGGTTACAGGCACTGTCTGTGGGGATGTTGTTCTGCAGTTTTAGGAGAAGATGGGTTCATCTTCAGTTCCCATATTTCCAGCTTTCTATACATTGTCCTTGTCCTCCTCCTACTGCATAATTAGTTCTTTTGGTCTTTATGTAAAAGTGCACTCATCACCTATCTCCAATATTATTCTACAAATGTGTCCTGAAATATAAGGATACAGTTCTGTTGACATTTGGGGGCTTTTGAAGGAAGTGCCTCTTTTAGTGAATTACAAGCTTCAATGGGGAGAGCGTTTTAGGTTTTGTAGCACTGGTGGTTTTTAGATAACATTAGAATTAGATTATGTGTGAGGCTCTGGAATCAAAGCTGTGCTCAAATATGGGTGGGCAGAGAGTAGTGGGAAGTTCTCCGTGTCATTAATTTTGTTCTCCCTGGCCTTGTCTGAAGGCAAGGGCTGTGTCAGAACCTGGTAAAAGGGAGTAGAGAACATTAGCAGAGCATATTAAACTTTAGAAATGACTCCACATTTTAAAATTCATATGGTTTTTTCCAACTCTTCTCTCTACTCATCTCATTTCATTTGCTAGCGGGAAGAAACACAGCTTCAAATGGCCCAAGTGGTACAGGTTAATAACGGAATTTCTCCAACTGCCTGAGATGATTAATTCACTGTCATATTTTCCAAGTAAGGTTGTAACGACAGACACAAAATCTTATCTGATTTGTTTTAACTATACTATGAGTTTTGAATATGATACTTAAAACCTATTTTTATCAAACCTTGTCACAAAATGTTTATACTGATTATAGTCAACCCTCTCATAACACATTATAAAATGTTGATATTTTCTATTTCCTGTTAAAACAAATTATAGATGGAGTGCACTCCCCCATGCATTTAAATTTCAGTAATGTGTCTTAATTCTTCATTGAATGCATAGACAATGTTTCCATATGTGTTTAAAAACTAAAATAATTACTTTTTAGCACTGAAACTCATGCTCAAGTGTACCTCTTACAGAGGAAAACTGTTTTTAATTTAGTTTGCTTTTTTCTTTTTACTGTACTTCTTGCTTTAAAAGTTATTGTTTTAGCTTCCAAATATCAACTTTATAATGAATGAAATGGAAAATTGTAAATATTGTTTTGAGGAAATACTGTTTCTGGTACAACAGGTAAAGAAAAAAATATGGGAAAAATCAAAAGCAACCAGCTTTCCCCAGGCTTATCAGAGAACTAAGATTCCAGGAAAATCATTTCTTAAAAGCTGGGTAGCTGAATACGTCTAGAGATTCACACCTAAATAGACTGAAACTCAGGAGTAGAGCTCTCACCTGAAGCCAGGATCAGCAGGAATGCTGGGAACTACACAGGATCAGTTGATGGAGACTCTTAGTAGACTTAGTAGAGAATTAAAGCGTTTACAAGCTCATATCTCAGCGGGGGCCTTTTGTTCTACGCTTTATCTTCAGGAGACAGTATATTTTCACAGTGAATATCCTATAGCTACCAAGGGAGAAAAATTTACTAATGTTGTTGATTAAGTTTTAACTAGTCTTGTAGTTTCTAACCTCACTAACCAAACTTGGGCTCAACATTGTTGTATTATCATAGGGCCATATAATGCTGATTCTCAACCTAACAGAGCTCTGATACAATAATGGGCCATTGCAGCAAGAACTGCTAGCTCCCAGATCAATTTAAGAAATCATTAAGGACATCCTTAAAAACCAGGAAAGACACAAGTATAAAGTAGAGGGAATGTGAGCCCCAACTCAGCGATATATGACCTAACCTCAACCAAGACAAACAGATCTCACCCTAATGGCCCCTCTCTGGGTTCTAGTAAGTCATGTCAGTTCATTTTTTTAAAGCATACTGAACAATATAACAGTAACACGTAGTTTGAAAAAAAAATAAGACTCAGAACTCAGTGCAGAGATTAAAAAAAAAATTGCCAGACTCGAAACCCAATACAACTTTTATTAAGATAGTAAGGGCTATAACAGAAAAATGGACAATATAGAAGAACATATAAATAACATAAGAACCAAAGGGAGACTCACTCTATGAATAAAAAAAATCATTATAATGCAAATGAAGTCTGCCTTTGATTGGCTCATCAGTAGATTGGGTATTGGCCAGGGCAAGAATTAGTCACTTAGTAAAAACATTGAAAAATCCAGAATTGGGTGGTTTGTGTAAAGCAAGGAGATGTTGGCCATAAGCTATATGCTTTGACTAATAAGATCGTAAAGTGGGATCCAAGATATGGTATGATGACCATAGCTTTTAATGCTGTTTTGTGTGCTTGAGATTTCTAACCACGTACACAAAATGTAGTAATAACATGAGGTAGCAGTTGTATTAGCTAGGTTGATTGCTTAATCATGTCAGAATATCTTTGTATATATTCTCTCATAATGTGTACCTTAAAGTAATGAATGTTTTGATCAAATATATTGAAATAAAGCTTGGGGGGGGATGGTGAATTTAAACAACTGTATATAAAACTTCAAGACTGTAATTGAAGGAGAAAAAATACTGGGGAAAAACTGGAATGCTATCTCCAAGAATAGTAGGACCATTGCAACAGGTAGGACATGGGCATAATGGAAATGCCAGCAGAATAGGAAGAAGTGTATGCAGTGATGTTGGCTGCAAATGGTCCAAAGTTACCATCTGCCATACAACCACAGATTCAGGATATTCAGAACACCAACAAGAGTAAATGCTATTGAAAAATGCCACCTCCTATTCAAACTGAAGAAAATCAAAGCCAAAGGAAAATCTTGATACTGTCTGGGATAGTCATGGGAGCAGCAGGAATATTTTATCAATGGAGGAATGTTTAAGGGAAAAAATTAGCCTTGTCTTCAAGTCCATGTGAACCAGAAGAGAATATAGTAATATTAATTCTGCATCAATTTAATATCTCTGTCGGTTTTCTATGTCACAGGGTGTTATGGTAGAATGTTTCTTTAGTTGTCTCCAATCAGTTGCTGCACAGTGTCAAGTCAAACTCACATTTTAGAGACTATCTCCATAATAACTATGGATTTGGAAAATAGTTCTAGCTTTTGTTATTGTTTGTTTTCAATAGCATTTAGTCTCTGATGAATGTTTTAGCCAAGGAAACATTAGTAAACATAGCACAAGAGAGTCTTCCTACACATGAGTATACTAGACTTTTCTTCTTGGAAGCTTCTTTGGGGAAAATTGCTCAGGGAAGAAAAGCCACACACATGGAGAGCTCCAGGAAGAGCAAACACCCTGGGTAACTGCAATTTATATTGTTGTCATAAACCACCACGATCAAAGGCAATTTGGCAAGGAAATGGTTTACTTCAGTTTACAATCCTCAAATCACACCCTATCCCCAAAGGAAGTCCTGGCAAGAACTGAATCAGAAGCCATGGAGGAACACCGTTATAGGCTTGTTCACCATGGTTTGAGAACCTACTCTTTTATACAGTCTAGGGCCACTTACCTACAGGTAGCACTGACCACAAAGGACTGGAAGTTTACATGTCAATAACTAATCAAAATGCCCCACAGGCTTGCCTACAATGCTTTAAGGCTGTTTTCCAAATGTTTGCTTTGGTCTTTTGGTAGAGTTCGTGTTGGTTGTGGTTTGTGGTTGTTAATATCTGCGTAATTATGGAAAAATAGGAGAAGAAGGGGGAGATGTACAGAGGGTCAGGAAATTGAACAGAGGTGTGTAGCAATGGGGGAATCAGCAACTGGGGGTAGCCAACAGCAAGTCCCAGATGCCAGTAAACCAAGAGGCTTCCAGGACCCAACGGGGATGGCATTACCTTAAATACTCAACACAGGGGAGAAAGAACCTGTAGAGACTATATCCAGAGGTTAGGCATGGCCCCTGGTTGAGGGATGGGGCCACCACCCATCTCAAAAATTTTAACCCAGAATTGTTCCTGTATAAAGGAAAATGTAGAGCTGAAATTGAGGGAAAGGTTACCCTACCTGGGGATCTATCCCATATGTAGCCATCAAACCCAGACTCTATTGCTGACACCAAGAAGTGCTTGCTGACAGGAGCTTGATCTAGTTGTCCCCTGAGAGGCTCTACCAGAGCCTGAGCAATACAGATATGGATGCTTGCAGCCAACCCTTGGACTAAACTTAGGGACCCCAATGGAGGAGTTAGGGGAAGGTCTGAAAGAGCTGAAGTGGTTTGCAACCACATAGGAAGAACAACAATATCAACCAACCAGACCCCCCCCCCAGAGCTCCCAGGGACTAAACCACCAACCAAAGAATACACATGGAGGGGCCCATAGCTACAGCTGCATATGTAGCAGAGGATGGCCTTATCTGGCATCCATGTCAGGAGATGCCCTGGGTTCTGTGAAGTCTCCAAGACCCAGCATAAGGGAATGCTTGGGCGGTGAGGCAGGAGTGGGGGAAGTGCACCCTCATAGAAGCATGAGGGGTGGGGCATGAGAAAGGGGGTTTGAGGAGGGAAAACCAGAAAGGGGGATAACATTTGAAATGTAAATAAATAAAATAACCAATAATAGAAAAGAAAAAAAGAAAAATAGAATTCCTAGTTCTTACAGACTGATGCTTACAAAATGACCTGCACAGAGATTGTAGAAATCTCTCATGCCTTTTGGTAGGTATATTTTGCTAGACCTGTGAGGGGAAATTCCAAATTGCAGGGCTTCAGCTGTGTTGGTTTTCAGATGCCCATACTCTCTTGCTACTGTGGTATTTGTCTGCTATATGGGAGTCTTCTGGAACAGCAGCCCTATGTCTAGCTGGCTCTTGTTCTTAGTAACACCCACAGATAGCAAATGGACCAAATCCTGAAGTGTTCCAAGACAGATGAGCAAGAGACAAAAGCCTGTCCTTCAAGCAGTACCTTCGTTTATTCAGAAGTCTCAGGGTCGTTGAGGAGAATCAAGGGATTGCAATGTTTGCTTTGTTGGCAACACACTTGGTTGAAAGTGAGATTGTGATGGTATGATACCTCAGATTTTCCTACTGGTTGCAATTTGACTGAATTTGCCCCTGTCTGACTACAGCCTTTAAGTGGTTTCCTTATTTCTCACAGAGGGAACTGGCCCATGAATTGTTCTCCCATCAATGTGTCCACGGGTGAAAGGAAAGCTGCAACTTTCCATTCTGAAATCTTGTGATGTCCTTTCCTAGCCTTATTTCTTGTTAAAATATTTGCATCTTATTTGGGGGGCAATTTATATTAAAGAATGTGTAACTCTAAGGATAATGATTTGCCTATAATATGAGTAAGAAGACATTCAGGACAGGCTGGAGACTCAGGCTGTGGGGGAGCAAATTGGTCCAACTCATTCTCAGAGGCATGAATGGAAGGACAAAGGGAACTGTAGTTCTGTGTCCTTATCTAGGAGTAGACCTTGGATGGCTAGTCTAGAGCTGTAGCCAATACCTCAGAGGAGTCAAGGTGTAACTTCTTTTTTTTTTTTTAATTGGTTATTTTATTTATTTACATTTTTTTTCTTTTTTTTCCATTTTTTATTAGGTATTTAGCTCATTTACATTTCCAATGCTATACCAAAAGTCCCCCATACCCACCCACCCCCACTCCCCTACCCACCCACTCCCCCTTTTTGGCCCTGGTGTTCCCCTGTACTGGGGCATATAAAGTTTGCAAGTCCAATGGGCCTCTCTTTCCAGTGATGGCCGACTAGGCCATCTTTTGATACATATGCAGCTAGAGTCAAGAGCTCCGGGGTACTGGTTAGTTCATAATGTTGTTCCACCTATAGGGTTGCAGATCCCTTTAGCTCCTTGGCTACTTTCTCTAGCTCCTCCATTGGGAGCCCTGTGATCCATCCATTAGCTGACTGTGAGCATCCACTTCTGTGTATACTAGGCGCCGGCATAGTCTCACAAGAGACAGCTACATCTGGGTCCTTTCAATAAAATCTTGCTAGTGAATGCAATGGTGTCAGCGTTTGGATGCTGATTATGGGGTGGATCCCTGGATATGGCAGTCTCTACATGGTCCATCCTTTCATCTCAGCTCCAAACTTTGTCTCTGTAACTCCTTCCATGGGTGTTTTGTTCCCAATTCTAAGGAGGGGCATAGTGTCCACACTTCAGTCTTCATTCTTCTTGAGTTTCATGTGTTTAGCAAATTGTATCTTATATCTTGGGTATCCTAGGTTTGGGGCTAATATCCACTTATCAGTGAGTACATATTGTGTGAGTTCCTTTGTGAATGTGTTACCTCACTCAGGATGATGCCCTCCAGGTCCATCCATTTGGCTAGGAATTTCATAAATTCATTCTTTTTAATAGCTGAGTAGTACTCCATTGTGTAGATGTACCACATTTTCTGTATCCATTCCTCTGTGGAGGGGCATCTGGGTTCTTTCCAGCTTCTGGCTATTATAAATAAGGCTGCTATGAACATAGTGGAGCATGTGTCCTTCTTACCCGTTGGTGCATCTTCTGGATATATGCCCAGGAGAGGTATTGCTGGATCCTCTGGTAGTACTATGTCCAATTTTCTGAGGAACCGCCAGACTGATTTCCAGAGTGGTTGTACAAGCCTGCAATCCCACCAACAATGGAGGAGTGTTCCTCTTTCTCCACATTCACGCCAGCATCTGCTGTCACCTGAATCGATCCATACTTATCTCCTTGTACTAAGGTCAAATCTAAGTGGATCAAGGAACTTCACATAAAACCAGAGACACTGAAACTTATAGAGGAGAAAGTGGGGAAAAGCCTTGAAGATATGGGCACAGGGGAAAAATTCCTGAACAGAACAGCAATGGCTTGTACTATAAGATCGAGAATTGACAAATGGGACCTAATGAAACTTCAAAGTTTCTGCAAGGCAAAAGACACTGTCAGTAAGACAAAAAGACCACCAACAGATTGGGAAAGGATCTTTACCTATCCTAAATCAGATAGGGGACTAATATCCAACATATATAAAGAACTCAAGAAGGTTGACTTCAGAAAATCAAATAACTCCATTAAAAAATGGGGCTCAGAACTGAACAAAGAATTCTCACCTGAGGAATACCGAATGGCAGAGAAACACCTGAAAAAATGTTCAACATCCTTAATCATCAGGGACATGCAAATCAAAACAACCCTGAGATTCCACCTCACACCAGTCAGAAGGTGTAACTTCTAAAGACTTGACTTTTCTCCCTGGACTGTGGTTATCAGTTGGTAGACAACTGTACCTGAAGTATCCCATATTTGTCTGACTTAGCTCTCTGATGTCTTTGGGTGTTTTCCTCCTAGCTAGTAGTATAGAAGCATATAGTGCTATGCTTCTTAATAAACTTGCTTGGCATAAGTCATCAGCTTATACAAGACCTCCTGGTCCAAGTTGTCTGTTTCCTCTTCTTTATTTCTCATCCACTCTCTTCACACTCAACAACTCAGAGTGGAGGAGCTGGTTCCTGCCAGTTTAGATCACCATGCTACACTATCCAGGCGACATTATTGAGCATCTTTATAGTTAGCATGCAATTATGTGACAGGCCACAGATATACTTCTGTTGCCTTAAGGCTGTTTTCCAGATGTTTGTTTTGCTCTAGGTTAGCTCTAGGTTGCCATTCATCTTCAGAGCCTGAAAAGAGAGAGTGGTGAGTACCTCGGCTTAACATCAACCTGGTTTGCTGTTGAATCATGGGTTAGACTTTTGTTAGCTTTTTATGGCTTATATTCCATTGTATGTCGTGCTCTATTTCTTTTACAATTTTAAGAGACAATTTAATTGGTGAAATATTTGTAAGAATTTGATATATATTTGTAATGTATAATGACCAAATCCCAAAATTAGTTCCCTTTTGTCAAATATTTATCATCTCTATGAGGTAGTTTACTTTATGCTTTTCAAATTATTTGAAATATATAATGAATTGGAAACTATAGTTAGCCTACTCTGATATAAAACCCTAGAATGCATTCTACCTAACTGTTTTCTGGTAGTCATCATCTGACCTCTCTCTAACCCTCCTCAATTCGGCCATTCTCTATATTTAATGTCCCCTATTCTGCTTGTCATTCTATAAGAGCAGCTGCTGATAATCATCTTGATTACCAGTGTACACATCACTTGCTTCCATTTCTAATTATTTAAATAGTGGAGTAGTTAATGGAGAAGCACACTTCTCTTTAACATAAGGACTTGGTTTCTTTTGGTTTTATTCAGAGTAGTAGAATAACTGAACCATAGTGTATTCCTATTTTCAGTTTTAAAGAAATGAACCTACTTCATTCTTTAGTGGCTGTGATAGATAGTTTTATGTCAACATGAAACAAGCTAGGGTCATTTGAGAGGAGAAAAATTCAAGTAAGAAAATGTCCTCCACAAGATTAAGATGTAGAAGGAGTTATAGAGACAAAGTTTGGAGCTAAGACGAAAGGATGGACCATCCAGAGACTGTCCCACCTTCGGGTCCATCCCATAATCAGCCACCAAGTGCAGACACTATTGCATATACCAGCAAGATTTTTCTGAAAGGACCCTAATATAGCTGTCTCCTGTGAGGCTATGCCAGTGCCTGGCAAATACAGAAGTGGATGCTCACAGTTATTTATAGGATGGAATACAGGGCCCCCAATGGAGAAGCTAGAGAAAGCACCCAAGGAGCTGAAGGAGTCTGCAACCCTATAGGTGAAACAACAATATGAACTAACCAGTACCCCCAGAGCTCGTGTCTCTAGCTGCATATGTAGCAGAAGATGGCCTAGTCGGCCATCACATGGAAGAGAGGCCCCTTGGTCTCGCAAACTTTATATGCCCCAGTACAGGGGAACGCCAGGTCCAAGAAGTGGGAGTGAGTGGGTAAGGGAGCAGGGCGGGGGAGGGTATAGGGGACTTTTGGGATAGCATTTGAAATTAAATGAAAATATTTAATAAAAAATTTTTTAAAAAGAAAAAAAGAAAATATCCTTTACAAGATTAAGCTGTAGGCAAACCCGTAGGGCGTTTTCTTAATTAGTGATCGATCCGGGAACCCAGCCCATTCTGTGTGGCTCCATTCCTGGGTTCTATATAGAAAGCAAGCTGAGCAACCTATGAGGAGAAAGCCAGTAAACAGCACCCCTCCTTGACCTCTGCATCACCCCCTACCTCCAGTCTTCTGCCCTTATCCTGACTTCCTTCAGGGATGTACTATGATGTGGAAGAGTAAGCCAAATACACATTTTCTTCTCCAACTTGCTTTTTGTTCATGGAGTTTCATCACAGTAATAGAAACCCTAAGACAGTGGTCATTCTAATTTGCATCCCACCAATAGGCCGCAGAGTTGCTCTCTCCCTATAGCCTTACAAGCATTTCCTAGTTTGCTTGTCTTTTTGATGTTAACATTCTAACTGGTGTGAGACAATCGCCTAATGTGGCTTTGATTTGCATCTTCGAAAGATTAGTGATTTTAATAAAATCTGTTTTTAATAGCTCATTGCAACATATATCTTCTCAACAACATCAGAAAGGCACTCCAGAGATGGAGGTGAATATCTTTCAGCAATGAAAGATTGGAAACATTCAGACTTGAGAGTAGTGCTAGCATTTTAGGATGAAATCCTAGCTATTATCTGATTATAGGGCTCATGCAACTTTGAAAACTCCTACTTTAATGAGGCCAATAGTGTCACAAAATTCTGTATATTTTGCAGATATTAGGAGCTGGTGTATGCTAAATTTTCCTGTTGCAGTTAACCTATATCCTTAGAAATATAAAGTTGTCAGAGGAATGCTCTGGACTGCAGTTGTAGCAATACTTAATGGCTTTAATTTAACCATGTCTTATAAACAGGAGTTGCTTGCTTATACACATGTGACTGTGGTAGTTTCACTTGGAAGGCCACAGCCTCTAGCTGATTACCTTCTCCTGCGCAGTAGCCCAGCCAGCCACTCGCTCTCTACACAAATTCAAAATCCCTTAAATAATTCATGCTTTCCTGTGAATTTGTAGAGTTAGTTGGTTGTCCTACCTCTATAGTTCTTGTGTGTGTGTTCTTAGTTTATGGTAATCTTTTATACAGAAATGCATTTGTCCTCTCTGTTAGCACATGACCAGTGGTGCTGTTTAAAAATGTTTGAAAGAAGAATTCTCTCTGTTTGAATACAGCCACACTAGCTCACTTGACCTCAATCACAGGCAAACAGAAGAATTTTACCTACTGGCAAAGACTTGGAAGTATGACACAAGAAAGACCATATATAATCAGCTTCATCAGAAATGGCCACAGGTCTACTTAGAGTGCACTGTGGTCCACAGACCAAGAACGCTGTGGGAACTCCATCAAAAGTCCATCATCACAACCCCATGGCAGTTACACAGAGCTTGTCTTGCAATAGCAAATGAAACCTGTAGTTTTAGGGCTTTCCTGCTTCCATTTTGGTATAACATGACAGCAGGCCAGGCAGGAAGGCTGATAAACAACAGTGCTTGGTAACACTGGAGAGCAGGCCTGATGCTTGCCCTTTCCTAGCAACAGAGCAGCCACCTTTAGCTTCAAGAGATATAAAACGCCTTCAACCCATCGTTTGCTATTATGCTGCAGCATCTAAGTCTCACCCACGTGTTTATTTCTAACCTTCCCGGATCTTCTACCTCTGCTTCTTATGCTTGCAGCTACTGCTATAGGAGAGTATTACAGCAAACAATCAATATCAGATTAGCAGTCTGAGGCTCTATATCACCAGGAGGTGATTGAAGTACCCTGCTGAGCAGCATGGGTTTTTCTTTTAAATTGTTGCAGCAGTGACTATCATTTTTGTGTGAGGTCTGGACTGAGTTTTCATGGTGTTGAATGAGGCAATTTTGTTTCCCAGACACCTGAATGTGAAAAGAAGCTTCTAGATATTTCCTCATGAGGGAGACGGCTAACTAGGCTGGTCACTTGAGCCGTAAAGTAAAAATGGATGGTCTTCTGAGATCCTGACTCCAAACACACACACACACCCTTTAAAATCCTTGTTTTACTGTATAATTGCTAGCGTAGGTATTTTATTTTCTATAAAGATTTTGAAGGAATGTGCTTTTGTCAGGAGAAAGAACACATGTCTCATATCATACACTAAACAGCTCCCCCTCAGAAAAGTTTGCTTTCCAATTATCATTGATAAAGATTTGTGATTTATTAAAAAAAATGAAAGTGTCCAAGTTTTATATTGAAAAATCTATGGGCTATATTATTATATTCCTTCTTCACCTATCTTTTCAGCATAATTCATAAGTAATAAATTCACCTCATTGGCTTTCTGTTTACCGTTGGGTAGACAAGTTTGCAATCAGTCAGTGGAAATGGCTATGAATATCAGATAATCTCTCCAATACAGAAATAATTTCCTTTGAATGATAATCAATTAAATATACATCAAAGCTTTTAAGGTAATTGCATGGAAGCTACTTTGCAGGATTAACTCTCACATTATGATAGAAAAATGTAAGTCAAGATATATAAAGACAAAATGTTCCCTATCCTACTTCTTAAAGTCTAATAAAAAGAGTTGAGTTTGAAGAGTTACACTCTTTAAAAGGTCTCATGGAAGCTCTTACTGGAATATACAGACCCAGAATAACATGGCATCTGTATGACTAGAGCCTCATAGAATGGTGCAGTGCTCATTGTATGCATAGAAAGACTTATTATCAGGCTCCAAGGTGGGACACTGTCATAATTGTTTAACTGTGATCCTCTGCAGACATGAGCTGGAAGTCAGGGAAACAAGATTCTATTCTATGTGGGCCAATGTATCCACTGCCCCTGTAGACAAGGAGGTTTCTTTGTGCTAAATCAATCAGTGAAGTGGCAGTAGCCCTTGGAAAAATTCAGAATGTCACATTTACTTACAAAAGGAACCACGAGAAACACATCTATTAGATAAATGAGGTTTTATAGACCATTATTCTAAGCAACCCCTCTTACAAACCCCCACCAACCTACCCACAAAAGATAACCACCAACAGAAGCCCCCTGTGTCTAATATAACTTTAATAGGACTCCCAGCTTCTGCAGCTGATGTTATTGAACACAGAATTTTTCCCATGAATGACATACATTGAGGAGACAATTAAATCATTCTTGTGCAAGATTGATGAGGTGAGAGAATGGCTCCTCAGTGTAGTTTGGCTTCTATCTGATTAGATGAGCTGAGATCGAGTAGTTTCTTATAGACTATTACTTTTTCCAGGGATGAAGACATCCAAGAGATGACATCTAACAATTGTCAGAGGAGAATCTCTTTTCTTCTGTTTTGGACAGCTGCATCTGTTTACTTTTCAACCATGTCCAAACTACTGCAGGGGCTCTCAAAGTCACTTACCTATAGTAGAAATATGGATTTGAATACAAGTTAGTTGGTTCTCACTACAGTGCACAGTTCCACTATGACACTGAACCTTCTCAAAGACTTGATGATTTCTGTTGTTAATATATATCAATCCTTCTTATGACTTTAAAGTATCTGAGTTACTGATTTCTTAGGATTGAAAATCACTTCCTTAGAGTAACAATTTACCTAATAAAAGAAGTCCATGAAATCAATTGAGAACTACCTAACACAAATGCACATGTGGCAGCACACAGCCACGTCGGGTGGGGGTGGGGTTTTGCACTACCTCTTCTCCGCCACTCCTGCCTTGTGCTTCTGACATGTGACCACTTATATAGAGCGGACTCACTTGGCTCAGATGTGGTGTGGATAACACAGTGTTCTTTGCAGCTTTGAAAGAATAATTTAATGAGCAAATCAAGGTTTTCATCAGTTACAGCCTCTTTTATCTTTCCAGGATGCTGCATGTTAAATTCTTTTGGGTCAGTGAGCATCCTGCTGGCCGTCTCTTAAGTAGCTCTTCCTGTCACATTGCATCTTGCTTCTCCTTCACATGCTGGAGGGGAGAGTCTGAGAGCTGTGGTTATCCCTGGGACTCGATTGGTACTTTTTCTAACAAGTGCAAAGACTCTGAGAAGATTTTTTAAGTCCATCCATTTAATCATTAAATTTCATGTTTATACATATCATTTCATTGATTTCAAGTGAGGAAGGACAGGAATGTCTCTTTTCTTACATTTCTTGCTTGCAATTAATTTAAGTGCATATGTTAAAATTTTTTTAAAAATTGGAGGATTGAGAATATAAAACCTAAAACATTTAAAACTGTAAATCTCTCAATATGAAAACAACAGTTTTTAAATTAAAAAAATGTTTCCAGTTCCTTTTTTTCCTAAAGGTGATATTTCCCACCAGCAATTGAATTGGTACAAATAGTGATCTATAGAGATGTACTTATCAACAGTAATTTGAGGCCCCTCATATAGCAGGGGCAGGAAATACCTTACAGAGATGTGAGAGGAAAATGATATCCTCGTGATGGATTTGGGGGTAGGCTGATAAGGATACGACTGCTTTGTTCTTGATGGGAGACTAGTACAGAAATAGTTGTCTGAGTCAGACCTCAGCACAGTGACGACTTCCTGACAAGCGCTCTCCACATCTAAAGTACATTAAGTTTAAATTCAGGGAACCCTCACACCTCAGTTCTTTCAACTTTTCTTTTCAGCTATAACTAACGAACAAAAACCATGGTTTTAAATAAAGACCATAATGTTTGATGTGTGTAGCTTATTGGAGCTAGACTGTCACAACAGTTGAATCAGTGAAGGGCATGTGTATGTTGGACCATAGGTAGTGCTGTGTACCCGAGCAATCACCCAGATGGGCATTGTTTTGAGTGGTGGATATTGACTTCTAATGCAATTTGTAGAAACTTTCAGCACCAGTAAAAGGAGATGTACATGAGTCTTTTCAGTGACTTAGAATCAGGACCATCTTTTATATATTACACATCTTCCAATTTTGAATAGCTTTTCTGTTTTAGAGAAAAATACTTTTCTAAAAAACCTCTAATAGTTAGCACTTTATAAGTTACAATGGGATCAACTGCTCTCAAGCATGTAGTTAAACTAGAGTCAGCAAGATATATGGCTTATGTGCTTTAGCTGGTATCCAGATACATGTGTGCCTCTTCTACTGTACCGACGGGAGATGCTGAGTATACAGAAAATGGTATCTAGATACATGTGTGCCTCTTCTACTGTACCGATGGGAGATGCTGAGTATACAGAAAATGTACAACAGACACATTCATACCTAGTTTGATCATTATTACCTCTTAGAAATTGTTTCTGAATGTCTCTTCTAGATATTTCTCTGTGCCTAATTTAAGTAGTGTGCCATGTTAGCATGTATCACACCCATTGCCTAACCCGCCTTAAATTATTTCCTCTATGCTTTGCATGGTTCTTCCCCACATAAACCAGGAGAGAATTCCAAATGAGAATTCTACACTAGAGGGTAAATAAAAGTGAATGCCAGTTCCTAGAACATGTAGCTTAGACCCACAAATTAAATAATCCTTACTCTTTCAGACAGATATGTGTTTTGCTATAATTTGAATTGGTGCAAGGACATGCATGTTTCCATCGATATATATATATATATATGGTTTTTTCAAGACAGAGTTTCTCTGTATAGCCCTGGCTGTCCTGGAACTCACTCTGTAGACCAGGCTGGCCTCAAACTCAGAAATCCACCTGCTTCTGCCTCCCAAGTGCTGGGATTAAAGACATGCGCCACCACTGCCCGGTTCATCGATACAATATTAAATTCATTGTTATTATCTACAGAAGATGCAGGGTCTATTTTAATATAGACACCAACTCAGATCATTCACCTGGTAATAAACCAGATGTCTTTATATTAGGGAAAAGATGATTAGAGAGGGATTTCCCACACCCAGGTCAGCTGACTAGGACTTGAAAGTTTATCCCAAAAGCTTGTAGGTGTGAGTGACAGGGTAGACAGTAGTGGGAGAAACAGACTGAGACACTGAAGTTGGATACAGGGCATAGCTCCAGATTCAGCTATGCAGAAGGGTCACTAGCAAAAGAATCCTGGTGCTAACAGAATGGTCACGATTAAAATAACAAAATAGTAGAATATCTCGATTCCAGTTTAGAATCATTCCAAACTTCCAAACTCCCAGGCACAGATCCTTAAGGCATTTTAAGTAAATAGTACATTATTATATTCTTAACAGATATATTGTTAATTAACATTATAAAAGGCCATTTTGCATATTATTGTATTATAAATATATTATACATTATTGGCAGTTATTTTACACATTGTTGTGACAAAGAACTGCCTGGCAAAAACAATGTAAAGAGGGAAGGAAAGAAAGGAGGGAAAGAAGGAAGGTTTGTATAGGACGTGGTGGGAAGGATGTGGCAGTGAGAGATTGGTCACATCACGTACAGTCAGCATGAGGAAAGGGATGAGTGCTTAGCCCACTTTCTCTATTTTCTTTATCCTGGTGGCCTGATGGATAGTACCACCCACCTGAAGGGCTACTCTTCCCTGTTAAAATTTCCTGAGAACATCTTTACAGACATACCGAGATGTGTTTCCATGGTGATTCTAAATCCTACCAAGCTGACATTGCAGCTTACCTATCAGACATGCCCTGTGTCATTTGTCTAGTATAATTCCATGCAGGTCTCAAAGCTTCCTCTACCCTTCTTATCACAAAGTCCTTTCTACTGACTCCAGTTTGAATAGACACAGGGTCTCCCTCTAGTGTCAGACTTTCTATTAAATCTTCTTTTCTCTTTAGTAGACCAGGGGATTTTTCTTTCCAGTCTTGGTGTTTGCTTTAGTATGACCAGGAGAAAAAAAAAGTATTATTCAGTATTCTGGGTTCCAGAGAGGGTGGAAGCAGAAGCTAAATAGATTATGGAGAGGGAAAGAGGGAAAGGTCAATATGTAGTTCCATTATGGATTGTTGACCATTTGCATCTCTTGAAACTGAGATGTGAGTTTAACGAAATAAGATACTTTCTTCCCACACTGATGCTCCAGCAACTGAAAACATGCTTAGTAAATAACAGAGGTATGTGGTACTTCAAACAGGTAAAGGGATGGAACTGAAAGGACTTTCAAAGCCATTTCTTGAAGCTTTTCTTCATTCCATGCAACTTTTCATGCTTATTTTTTGCTCAAAATCTCTGGCACAAATGCTCATGTCTGGTTTACCTCATCTTGTCCCACAGCAAGACTTCTTCTACCTATCAAAAGCTGTGAAGGATGAAGATAAGGCCTGTGAAATCCTATAGTTAAAGCTTAAATTTTAAAACAGCCCTCAATACAAGTAGGGGCCCAATAACATGTTTTCTATTGAATGGAGATATGTTTTTAGAAAATAAACTCTACTATTTTCTTATTTTATTTTTTAAAGAATGCATTAAGACAGACAGCCGATGTTGGTATCTTTGCACTGGACCTCAAGCACTTCATTTATAAAATCGTAACACAGACTCTGCACTGAGATAAATAAGTTGGAATGCCAGTTCCTCTACAAGCCAGTTTAGCAGATCTTGGAAAATTGATTTTTCTAGTTCTGTTTCATTGTGTGTATAACAAAGGTATCGATTATGCCTGTACTGTAGACTTGCCTGTCCTGTAGACTTGCCTGTCCTGTATAGGGAGAACTAAACAAACCACAAAGAAAGCCAGAGCACCTCAGAACACGCATACATAGAGAGGAAAAATGCACCAGTCAGTGCAACAGGAGGAGTCTCTGCTCCCAATTCTGTGCAGCCCTGGCAGCCTAGGTGTGTAACAAGCAGGCAGAGGATAAGAACAGCAGTGAGGTTGCATGCTTGAGCAGCCTGGATGTATCACATTATTCCCCTCCCCCCCCCTTTCCCACGGGTCCCACTTATGAAACAATGCAGTCCTAGGTTAACAGCTGTGCTATGCTCCCCCTCCTCTGCTAATGAGTGCTACATTTACGTTCTAAATCTGCCTTTGCCAGGCTCTTCATCCTGCTTTAAGTACAGAACCACTTAGAGAAACGTAAGGTTTGGAGATGTTAGCTGTAGATTGTGTGCTAAAATTATCAAAGTGGCTATAGAACACCCAGTTTCGTTTTCCAAAGTAAGTAGTAGATCACCTCTAGAGAAAAGGCTAATGTTTTTCACTTGTAAGATATTATAAAATGTCATTGATTCTTTTTCCTGGGGCAGATAAAGAGATGAAATGTGAACTTGAATTTATGATCTTTCTTAAAACTTTTTCTAACTAAATGAACGCTAATTTGAGTGTCTAGCATCATGGATTAGCATTTAAATTTATCTAACTTACTCTCATTTTGCTTTGTGATAAGAGAAAAGACCACATCTCTCTCTCTCTTTTTTTAAATGTTTTTAGTTGAAACAGAATTACATTATTTTTGTTCCTCCCTTTTCTCCCTCCAGCACCACCCATCTCCTATCCCCCAAGTCCTTCCCATGTTTTCCCCTCTCTCTCAAGTTGATAGCCTGTTTTATTTTAATTTTTGTTTTATACACACACATGCATGTATTTGTATGTACAAATATGTACATAAATGACCTGCTGGCTGAGTTCATTTTTGTTGTATGAGTGTGTGAGTATGTGCATGCATGTGTGTATGTGTGTGTGTGGTTTCAGAACTGACCACCATGCGGTGTACAACCATTACAACCATTAAGGAGACTCATCCCTGGGAGAGGCTAATTCTCCCAGAAGCCATTACTTGCCTCTAGTTCTTTGTTTAAGGGTGGATCTCAATGAAATTTTCTCCCAGGTTAATGTGTCTTAGTCTCATTTATGCAGCCATCTCCAATGGAGATTTACTCTGCAAATATCCCAAGAAACCAAATTTTCAGTGTTTAGTGAGTATATCTAAAGACAAAATGGCTTGAGCTAAGCTGTGATCTCTGTGATCTTCTCTCTGTTTCTTCTCCATTACATTTTATTCATGTGGGTGTTTGGGTCACTATCATTTTTCAAAGTTCTGCTATATGTGTGCATATCTTCATGTATTATACCTCAGTCATTGCTTATTAATATAACTACCTTATATTGTTTTTATTTATGGACAGACTCTTGTGTAGCTCAGGCTCACCCAGTATTCCCTGTCTAGTCTAGGCCTGCTTTAAACTTATTCCTGTACTCTGACCTCAGCCTCTTTAATAAGGTAATTATAAGTGTGCATACCCAGCTCAAAATTTGTCTTCATAATAAGCATATAGAAATCCACTTTTCATTATTATTGCAAAATAACCTAGATAACATAAAAAACAAAATAGGTTTATTTTTGACTTATGATTGAGGAGTCACATCTGGTGATGACCTTCTGTTGAAGTGTCTAAGGCTGCATGATACCCCATGGTAAGAGGCAGGAAGCTTATGCACATTCCTTCTGATTTCTGTCCTCTTTATAAAGTCACCAGTGTTACACGTTCCAGGCTCCATTCTCATTACCTACCTCACAAGGACCCTTGCTTATACATCATAGTTGGATTCAGTGTCTATACTTCGTGCCAAGTAGAGTTGGAATTGCATCTCAACACATAAAATCTAAATGGCACAGCAAACCATAGCATTAAAGTTTCCATTTAATTTAAAGTGGGTATTGAATTAATTTGAGAAACTCTACAGAGTAAAACCATTGAAAACAGGGAGCAAAATGCATGCTTTATGTGAAGATTCTGCCTTGACATATGGAAACAGAACGCTCCTTACAGAGGAGTACTTAAATATTTATGTATTGTGAAGCTATTTAAGTATTGTGGAGCAGATATTGGAGCACATCCTTGGAGAAAACCTCACTAGTGAGCCAGCCTAGTCCTGCAGAAGTAAGGAAGTATCATGATTGTTGTTGGGAATTAACATAGAAGCAAACCCTTTAGGCATACATTCAAATTCTTTACAGTAATGAAGAAGAAGAGGAAGAGGAAACAAAGAGGAAGAGGAGGAGGAAGAAGAAGAAGAAGAAGAAGAAGAAGAACAACAACAACAACAACAAACAAACAAACAAACAAACAAACAAGAACAACAAAAGCAAATAGAATAGGAAACCACCCTGAGCCTGAAATGCACTGGCTGTTCCTGGAAGATGGAAATGATGTCTGTAAACATCCCCTCGGAAGGTGATCTTTTCTTAAGCTATTAAGACAACTGGGGTTAGGAATGATAGGCTAATGGAAGGCACATCTGCCTTAGAAGAGGTAAACCAGCAGCTTAGTGGTTAATGCTGTCAACCTGATAGAGCCTAGAAACACCTGTGAGCCAGGCCTCTGGGAATGTCTGTTGGGGTTATCTTGATGACGTTGATGGAGGCAACAAGACCCACCCACTATGGAGATGCCATGTCCTGGCTAGGATCCATAACCGAACAAAATGACAAAGGGAACCAACACAGCATACTTTTGTTGCTCTCTGCTTCCTGATTGTGGTTGTGATATAACCAACTGATTCCAGTATCTCCTGCCTTGACTTTTGTCACATGGACTCTACGCTGGAACTCTAATCCAGACCAAACCTTTACTACCTTCAGGTGCTTTTCTTGAGTATTTTCTCACAGTAACAGGAAAAGAGCCTAAAATTGTTGGCAATAGGAAAAGCCAGATTAGAGAAATCCAAGGAGCTTTTGGATAGTGACCTCAGAAACTTCTGGAAATCAGAAGACCAAGAATAGAAAGGATGCTAATTCCTGTCAAGAATTAAGGAATTTAGGGATCCTGAACCCTATAGTGTTCATGCCATGACAATGTGCTTATTACAACATAATCTGACTTCACTAGATCATTGGAGACAAGGTGGCAAATCATTTATGGGAGACAAAAGAAAATGAATAAAATTCCATGCCAAGCTGGACACTCAAGCTCTGATAAATATAGAGACAAAGGGGAGGGGGAGGGGGAGTGGGAAAGGGGGTTGTGGAGGGGAAGCCAAGGAGGGAAATATCATTTGAAATGTAAATGAATAAAATGATTTTAAAAACCCATAAACTAACAGAAAAAAAAACAGTTTAGCATAGCCACAACAAAGTAACTTATAATAATGTTATTTAATGAGAATCAATGAGTTATTTCTGCTTAGAAGTTGCCACTCATTTTTGATGAGTTGTTATTTTAATATTATAATTATGTAATATAATAAATCAGCCAGTCAGTAATGCAAATATTTCACATTTGAATGTGTAGGCAGACTTCATTTTTTTGATTGTGCTGATATGTCTGTTTTGTATTTTTCATGTAAACAAGTTGATTTCTATCATGTTATCTGGTGGTGTCAGCAACTCCTTGAAGTCCTACTCTATGTGAAATGTTGGATAGGGCCTTTCTGAGCATATATACAAGGACCAAAGAGGAAGGACGAGACCGTCACATGAAATACATGTGCCCTGGAGAAACTGTAAGAAAAATTACTGAAGAACACCTGTTCTGAAGTTCCTGGATCCACCACTGAGTATGGACGTCCACCTGAGTGTTGAGTGGTTCTGCTCGCCCTCCCATCTGGACACCTGCAAGGTTACCTGTAAAATCAGTGACAAAATAAAAAGGAGGTATGCTAGTTTATTGAGTACAAGTTTCTGATCCTGGCTGTGATTAGGAATAATCTAAAATAAAATCCAGAATCCAGTACTTGTCTTCCACAGCAGATACTGCTAAGCATCGTGGAAATGGCTATATTTTCTTATGACTGTTTTTTTTCCCCTGATGTTTAGAATCCACCTGTCTCCCAAGGTCTGAGAGTCAGTGGATGAATAGACATTGCTGAGTGGTCAGCAGAATGAGCATAAGCATGTCTCTCCATCAACTTACAGTAGTTTTGTATCCCTCAGGCTTGGGGATAATTGTGATATAACTAGCAAGCTAAAATAAAGTTTATGAGAATCTGTGAAAATGGCTTCCCCTATTTGCCAGTTGTTAAACTCTGAATAGCATAAGCATTCTTTCATGTGAATGAGGACTAGAGGAAAAAATAATTCTGTTCTACAAATTCAAGGATAGTTTCATGGTGCTGGACTAGGTATATCTGATCATGGTTATCTCATATAGCTTGCGTCAGAGCCCCATGAAGAGACTTCGATATGAAGAAACTACTGATTTGTAGACATGAAGATGGAGGATAAGAAAAATTGAAACACTTGTAAAACTGTTCCACCAATAAATGGTGGGGCAGAGATGCAGATTCAGATCACAGTAAATTGCTTTTTGTGGCCATTCAGCACTTTGCAATGGAACAAATGTTTGGTCCTAAAGTGACTCCCTATTAATATATATCATTATAATTATCTATCTCTCGTACTAGGTAGAAGTTACAGGCTTAACTACTGGACTGAATTTCATTGAGACCAGTTGCCACAGATGTATTTTATGTCCTAACTCACCTCTGGCTCCGGCTACAGCTGTGGTGGACAGGCTCGAGTTCTCTGTAGCTTTCCACACTTCCTCTCTGCTCTTTATAACCAGGTGTTCTCCAAAGCTCCACAGCTTGGTGAGCTTAAATGCAGAGTCAGGCTGGAAGTTCAGGGAGTCACCATCTAAGGCCAGCCTCAGCCAATGGAGGACACCATTCAATGGTTAAGTCTCCCAGTATCCTGCCTTTCATAACAGTGATTCCGATTTGCTTCCCTGCTTCCTTAAACAGGCCCCAGTTGTCCTTCTCAATGATGGACTTAGTGATGGTCTCTCTTCTCTCCTTCCTCATCACAATCTGCTCACTCTGCTTCCTGACATTCTCATCTTTTCAAATTCTAATTGTTTTGTCTTTTGTACACACACACACACACACACACACACACACACACACACACTCACACTTGCCTGTGCATGCATTTGAATGCTGCTCTCATGTCTGTGTAACACTGTTTAGACTGAGTTCAGATGCATCAGACATTGGCTTGCATTAAGAAAAGAAGCAGCCGCTGGGAAGAAAGAAATCAGTGTCCTATAGACTTACAAGAGCCCTGGTGAATACTTTTCCTTCTTGCCCACTTCCTGCTAGCAGCAGAAATTACAAGGAGAGGTAGCAATAGCATGATAGTTGTAGCAAGATGTCTGAAGTATATAGCAATAATGACATGGGTTCTAAGCACATGAAAGAAGCCATTACTTTGAAAATCCACAGAATACTTGAGGAAGGAAATCCCACCAGTGCCCAAGCTTCCCACATGTTATTAGGAAGGCCTGAAGTGGGAATTGTGAGTATTGCTGTAACTGTATAACCTCCCATACCAGTGACCTGAAATCTATTTTACCACTGGAGTTCTCAATATCCATTATATTCATCTGATTGTTTTTCTCTCTGTCCTTTGGTTTTGAAACAAGGTTTTATTCTATATCTTAGGCTGACCTGAAACTTTTTTATATAGCCCAGGCTAACCTTGAACTTATGCAATCCTCCTGCCTCTGTCTCCTCAAGTGCTTGAATAACAAGTCTGCATGACTATCACTTAGCTTCAATATCTTTTTCTGTTCATCTATTCATTTTTCAACTGGCATGCATTACATACATTATCATAAGATATGGAGAGAATATCTATTTATGAGAAATTGTAGCTAGAAAACCTGAACTGAATGAATGTGGATGTTTTCTAATCTATAGCACACACACAAAAAAACAAAAACAAAAAAAATCATGTTAGCTTTTACTTGGAAATGATGGGAAAAAAACAAAAGAAATCATAAACTACTCATGATATAATGGAGAAATATTTTTGGAAAGAGTTTAGAGTAGCCGTTTCTACTGGAGTAGATTTTGCTTACATTCTAGAGCTTCTATAAGGCACAAACATAAGCTCCTGCAGTTGGAAATGGTAATTCATGAATGCCAGCTGAATGGATGAGTGACTTGATATTGACAAGGATAGACATGTGGCTTTCTACAAAGTACTTCGAAATTTTTGTATTTCCTGTAAGAAAAATTCTCATTCTCTCTCTCTCTCTCTCTCTCTCTCTCTCTCTCTCTCTCTCTCAACAAAAAAGCCTGAAGAAAAATTAAAAACTTTGGCTAACTACTAATACATAAATAGGAAACCTCTATACCAGACCTCTGTGTTCTTTCTAATCCTACTGTTTGGTCCTTGCCAATTCTTAGAACCCACTTGGATGTACATTGCCTCATTTCTTGGTAACCGAGAATTGGTTGTGAAATCCAGTGTCTGTATGAAGAACAAATGAATCCTTTGATCAACTGCAGTTGTGCACTGGCCATTTGGTGTATATTTTGGAATGGTTTCACATGGGAATCAAGCATATACATTTGCCTAATGTTACTGTACATGCTTGTTGGCCAATATTACTGTTAAGGTTCGGATAAGGCTTAAGCATGCCTCTAACGGGCTCATATAGGAAGTTAGTTCTACATAGGATGCTATTGGGAGGTACGGATTCTTTAAGAAGTGGAGTCTCATGGGTAGTAATTAGGCCACTGAGTATATTATCTTTTGGAGAAATTAACGTAGTACCATGGGATGCTTGTTACTTCCTAGAAAAGTAGACGGTTGTAAACAGAAGAATCCTAGCCTCTGAATCCGCTGGTCTCCTGTCTTACCATGTGACCTCTCGTGGACACATTTCTGGCGCATCCTTGTGTTGTTCTCCATGAGACCCTCACCAGAGCTGAGGAGCGGCTGGCATCCTGCATAGACCTGAAGAACTATGAGCAGGAACAGCTTCTTTCCTTCATAGATGATACAGCCTCAGATTTTTTGTAAACAAATAACAGAGAGAAACAAAAGCTTGAATTACATTTAAATTATGTAGTACCTCAGTGGAACTATAAGTCCTAGAGACTTCTGATTATTGTCTGATTTGTTCTTACATTGGTAGATTTTAAAATATCCTTTTATGTTAACTAATTTGATATACTTATACCATATCATAGTTTTATATAAAAAGATGAATCTTTTAAAAGTAATATATTCAATTGAGTTTTAAATCACCATACCTAGCTAAACATCTTACTTAAATTTCTAAACAAAAGTCTTTCTAAATGAAGATGACATTTACAATTCTGTCTCCCAGATAGATGTGCACATACACACACACACACACACAGATACACAGACACACACACAAACACAATATGAATATGTATATACACATATATTTATATATAGAGAAAAAGAACATGAATATGTATATGCACATAGATATTTATATATCTATACACACTCAAAATATATGTACATATATAGATATTCTTTTTGCTGCTGCAAAGATACTTTTATGACTCTTCGTTTCATATTTCATAACTATCTTTACTCCATACAAAATTATATCATCTGTTATGCACAGTTCATCTCAAAGAGACTCAGAGAATAAAATAAGCAATGAGAAGCACTGGGAGTAATTACAGAAAATGTGTTTAGGCATGTGGATAAATTAAAGTATTCAGTCACAGGGCTGCTTGTGAAAGGAGGAAATTAAGAGACATAAGCAAAAAGATATTTTGTTATTGAGTTTTGGAGAGAAGTCAAGGGAGAGGAAAACATGAGTTTTCATTCAGGCTGTAGAAATTTAGATGAGAATCAATGTGTATTCTGTAGAGATGCATCTCTACAGATGAATGAATGTAGAGGTACATCAGTATAAATAGCACCCTAGGCACATTAGGCCAAAAGCAGAGAGTGTGTAATGTGGAGCAATGTCATCGTATAGTATTCATTGGTATGGCAATGATATTCAAATTAAGTTGAGGTCACCCAGAAGTTCATATACATGAGGGAAAGAAGGGACTGAAGATCTGTAATATGCATATTTGAAATGCAGAGGGAAGGATGGAGCAAAGGAAATAGAGAAACAACCAGGGCAGAATCATTCCCACCCAACCGCTGGGAAGAGAATACTTTGAGATTAAATAGCAGAATAAAATTATGGCAATGCAGGAGTGATCGTTATCCTAGCATGAAAGAATATAGTATGATTTATATAGGAAATATAGACATGAAGAGAGGAGGTGGCCAATCCTTCCTGCCAAGCTGTTATAAAAGAGAATGGAGAAATGGGATGTATCTTGAAAGTTTTAAGAAAGAACCCTTGAAGACCCAGTTACTATACTGCCTCTCGAAAGGCACTGACCTGACCACAGCATCAGTATTCCATGGGAACTTGTTAGAAATGTGAATTTCCAGACTCTCCCTGGGGCTACTGAATGAGAAGGTCTGGGTCTATGCAGCAGTCTGTGTGTCACACACCGATGCTGGTGGCAAGTTTCAAAACTGTCTAACTTCAAACAGTATCGAAGGGAAACTCAGAAGTAATGTCCATACTTGGAGGGACTCTGGTCCCATTCACTTTACATCTCCGTTGCGGAGCCAGTTTTCTGGAGTTTCACTGTTGTCACTGTGTGGTGGTTTGAATAAAAAGGCCCCCATAGGCCCATATGGAATGGCACTATTAGAATGTGTAGGTTTGTTGGAAGAAGGGTGTCACTTTTTCTTCCTGCTGCCTATGGATGTAGATGTAGAACTCTCAGCTTCTTCTCTAGCACCGACTCTGCCTGCATACTGCCATGCTTCCCACCATGGTGATAATGAACTAAACCTCTGAAACTATAAACCAGCCCTAATGAATTTTTCTCCCCTAAGGGATGTTTTGGTCATGATGTCTCTTTACAACATTAGAAACCCTAACTAAAGCAGAAGTTGGTACCAGGGGTACTAGGGTATCGCTGTGATAGGCATGACCACACTTTTGTTTAGAGGAATGTGAGCTTTGGAACGTTGAATTAGAAAAGCAGTTGAGTGTTTTAAATGGGGCTTAATGGGCCATCCTAGTGGGAACATGGAAGACAGTTGTCCTGAGAGTGATCTGAACTGTAGGGCCTGGCTCAAGAGGTTTCAGAGAGAAGAATATTAGTATATGTCCTAGAGGTCATTCTTGTGCTATGTTGGTGAAGAAAGTGGCTGCATTTTGCCCTTGTCTGAAGAATCTGCCTGAGGCTAAATTGGGCTCTGTCCTGTGGTTATTAGTGTTTTTTTTTTTTTAACTTTTTCCAATTTTTTATTAGGTATTTTCTTCATTTACATTTCAAATGCTATCCCAAAAGTCCCCTATACCCTCCTCCCACCCTGCTCCCCTACCCACCCACTCCCATTTCTTGGCCCTGGCATTCCCCTGTACTAGGGCATGTAAAGTTTGCAAGACTAGGGGTCTCTCTTTCCACTGATGGCCGACTAGGCCATATTCTGCTACATATGCAGCTAGAGACATGACCTCTGGGGGTACTGGTTCGTTCATATTGTTGTTCCACCTATAGGGCTGCAGACCCCTTCAGCTCCTTGGGTACTTTCTCTAGCTCCTCCATTGGAGGTCCTGTGTTCCATCCAATAGCTGACTGTGAGCATCCATTTTTGTGTTTGCCAGGCACTGGCATAGCCTTACAAGCGACCACTACATCAGGGTCTTTTTAGCAAAATCTTGTTGGCATATGCAATAGGGAGCTAAAACCATCCAGTGGAAAAAAGACAGCATTTTCAACAAATGGTGCTGGTACAACTGGCTGTTACCATGTAATAGAATGGGAATTGATCCATTCTTATCTCCTTGTACAAAGCTCAAGTCTAAGTGGACCAAGGAACTCCACATAAAACCAGAGACACTGAAACTTATAGAGGAGAAAGTGGGGAAAAGCCTCGAAGATATGGGCACAGGGGGAAAATTCCTGAATAGAACAGCAATGGCTTGTGCTGTAAGATCGAGAATTGACAAATGGGACCTCATAAAATTGCAAAGCTTCTGTAAGGCAAAACACACTGTCAATAAGACAAAAAGGCAACCAACAGATTGGGAAAGAATTTTTACCAATCCTAAATCAGATAGGGGACTAATATCTAATATATGTAAAGAACTCAAGAAGCTGGACTCCAGAAAAGCAAATAACCTCATTAAAAATGGGGCACAGAGCTAAACAAAGAATTCTCAACTGAGGAATATCAAATGGCTGAGAAGCACCTGAAAAAATGTTCAACATCCTTAATAATCAGGGAAATACAAATCAAAACAACCTGGAGATTCCACCTCACACCAGTCAGAATGGCTAGGATCAAAAATTCAGGTGACAGCAGATGCTGGCGAGGATGTGGAGAAAGAGGAACACTCCTCCATTGTTAGTGTTTATTCTTGAGAAGATCTGTAATGAAAAGGAGCAAGCTGAGCAAGGAAAAGTACAGAATGTACTGTCTAAGGAGAAAAGGGGCTCCAGGAAGTGGAATAAAGCTAAATTCTGCATTCAAGGAGAGAAATAGAATAAAGAAAAATAGAAAAGAAGTGAGTGGCAACTTTAGGGCAAGATTCCACCCAGCTCAGCTTCAAACTTGTGTAAATAATTTAAGAAAAGCTTAGAACCATTCATTGTGGTACACGACTTTATTCTCAGCACTCAGAGGCAGACAATGATCTCTGAGTTGGAGGCCGCCTAGTCTATAGAATGAGTTCTACAGCAACTAAGCTTAGGAAGTGAAGGAAACCATCAAAAACAGAAAGCTGATGAAGATCTTATTGAATGAAAGGGTCATGTTCCAGCCCCAACAAAGCAGCAGAAGAACTTGGCAGCTTCAGCCATGTGGTTCTGGCTTTACAGTCAATGATATAGAAGAAAGGGGATATGGAAGCTCCCTCTAAGACCAAGGAAAGTATCTAAGACTAAGGCTGGGCATATGTCAGGGGTGCCCCTTCACAAACGTCTAGAGTAGCCATTGTGTGAAGCTGGATTGCCTTAGAGATCACAAGATGTTAGAGATGCCAAAGACATGGAATGTCTGCCAAGGAACACTGGTAACAGGGAACTGAACCAGCCCAAAAGAAAGTGTGGCAGTCAACAAAGCTAAAACCAGTCGGAGATTTGAAGAACACTGACATCAGACATTAATGCAGTTTGGAGTTTGGCTATCTTGTTTTTGATCTTACTTTGGTCCCATATTTTCTTACTATGCTGCCTTTCCACCCTTCTAGAATGTTCTGTCTCATTATATGTTGGAAGTATGTGATCTGCTTTTTTGTTTGATTTTATAGGGGATTACAGTGAAGAGATTGCATGAGTCTCAGAAGAATCTTTGAACTTTGGAACAAGTTTGAGACTGTTATAGACTATAGGAACTTTTGAAATTAGACTAAATATAATTTGCCTTTTGATATGGCTACATTCCAATGGTATCCAGGTAATGGAATGTGGGGGGTTGAATACAAAAGAGTCCCATAGGTCCATAGGGAGTGGTGCTATTAGGAGGTATGAGGTTGTTGGAGGAAGTATATTACTTTCTCTTTCTGCTGTCTGTGGATCCAACTGTAGAATTCTCAGTGCCTTCTCCAAATTAGTTTGGGGAAAACACAACATAACATAAATTTGACTCACACAAAACTAATGAAATAAAGGATATATGCAGTCCTTCCATTGTGCCCACTGAATCCTTTTAGATCCTGCAGATATGTCTGGGCAGGTACAAGAGTGGGTTCTCAGTAGGCCTTTTTTCTGAACATGTACTCAAGCCACCCCCAAGGCTATAGCTCTTGAGCATCTGGTACTATTCTGTCTCTAACTTCCTTTCTCTTGCACATCTCTTACGTTGCATTAGAATCTGCACTGCAAATTGAGTTTATCTTTAACTATTGCCTTCTATATACTCTTTCTCTGCTCGTGTGTCTCTTTAACTACTGCTGGCTCTGGCAGCTCCGGCCCTGCCATCTCTAAAGCCACACTGTTTCACCATGGCCAACCAAGACTTTGGATTTCTATTTTCAACTGAGTCCATCTCAACAACCTATACATTCTTCTCATTTAAAGATTGCATGGAATTCAACTTATTTCTCCAAGTATATCTCTTTTCTTGTTATACTTCTAGAAGGAAGGAAGACAGAACCATTCTATCTGCCTGAAGTGTGGGAATCCATCAGCGATTTTTACATAAAGGAGATGAAATTTAAGCTGAAAATTTATTGCTATAAATAGTATTTGTGCATACATGTGTGCATGTTCATGTGTTTAGATGCCCATATATCTTCATGCATTAGAGGTGGAAGCCAGAGGGCCACCTCAGATATAACTCCTCACATGCTGTTCCTATCTTTTTATTTTATTTTAAAACTTTTTTAAAATATTTTTTATTACGTATTTTCCTCAATTACATTTCCAATGCTATCCCAAAAGTCCCCCCTAACCGCGCCCCCCCCCTCCCCTACCACTTTTGGCCCTGGCGTTACCCTGTACTGGGGCATATAAAGTTTGCATGTCCAATGGGCCTCTCTTTCCAGTGATAGCCTACTAGGCCATCTTTTGATACATATGCAGCTAGAGTCAAGAGCTCCGGGATACTGGTTAGTTCATAATGTTGTTGCACCTACAGGGTTGCAGATCTCTTTAGCTCCTTGGATACTTGCTCTAGCTCCTCCATTGGGGGCCCCATGATCCATCCAATAGCTGACTGTGAGCATCCACTTCTGTGTTTGCTAGGCCCCGGCATAGTCTCACAAGAGATAGCTATATCTGGGTCCTTTCAGCAAACGCTTGCTAGTGTTTGCAATGGTGTAATCATTTGGAGGCTAATTATGGGATGGATCTCTGGATATGGCAGTCTCTAGATGGTCCATCCTTTTGTCTCAGCTCCAAACTTTGTCTCTGTAACTCCTTCCATGGGTGATTGTTTCCAATTCTAAGAAGGGGCAAAGTGTCCACACTTTGGTCTTCGTTCTTCTTCTCTTATATCTCGGGTATACTAAGTTTCTGGGCTAATATCCACTTATCAGTGAGTACATATCATTTGAGTTCTTTTGTGATTGTGTTACCTCACTCAGGATGATGCCCTCCAGGTCCAACCATTTGAATAGGAATTTCATAAATTCATTCTTTTTAATAGCTGAGTAGTACTCCACTGTGCAAATGTACCACATTTTTTGTATCCATTCCTCTGTTGAGGGGCATCTGGGTTCTTTCCAGCTTCTGGCTATTATAAATAAGGCTGCTATGAACATAGTGGACCATGTGTCCTTCTTACTGGTTGGGACATCTTCTGGATATATGCCCAGGAGAGGTATTGCGGGATCCTCTGGTAGTACTATGTCCAATTTTCTGAGGAACCGCCAGACTGATTTCCAGAGTAGTTGTACAAGCTTGCAATGCCATCAACAATGAAGGAGTGTTCCTCTTTCTCCACATCCTCGCCAGCATCTGCTGTCATCTGAATTTTTTATCTTAGCCATTCTGACTGGTGTGACATGGAATCTCAGGGTTGTTTTGATTTGCATTTCTCTGATGATTAAGAATGCTGAGCATTTTTTCAGGTACTTCTCAGCCATTCGGTATTCCTCAGGTGAGAATTCTTTGTTTAGCTCTGAGCCCCATTTTTTAATGGGGTTATTTGATTTTTCTGGAGTCCACCTTCTTGAGTTCTTTATATACATTGGATATTAGACCCCTATCTGATTTAGGATAGGTAAAGATCCTTTCCCAATCTGTTGGTGGCCTTTTTGTTTTATTGACTGTGTCTTTTGCCTTGCAGAAGCTTTGCAGTTTCATGAGGTCCCATTTGTCAATTCTCGATCTTACAGCACAAGCCATTGCTGTTCTATTCAGGAATTTTTCCCTGTGCCCATATCTTCGAGGCTTTTCCCCACTCTCTCCTCTATAAGTTTCAGTGTCTCTGGTTTTATGTGCAGTTCCTTGATCCACTTAGATTTCTTTCCTAGTGTTTCTATCTCCAGCGTTGCCTCACTTTGGGTTTTCTTTATTGTTCCTACTTCCCTTTTTATGTTTTGGATGGTTTTATTCAATTCCATCACCTGTTTGGTTGTGTTTTCCTGCAATTTTTAAAGGAATTTTTGTGTTTCCTCTTAAAGGTCTTCTACCCGTTTAGCTGTGTTCTCCTGTATTTCTTTAAGTGAGTTATTAAAGTCCTTCTTGATGTCCTCTACCATCATCATGAGATATGCTTTTAAATCCGGGTCTAGCTTTCCGGTTGTGTTGGGGTGCCCAGGACTAGGTGGGGTGGGAGTGCTGCGTTCTGATGATGGTGACTGGTCTTGATTTCTGTTAGTAGGATTCTTACGTTTGCCTTTCGCCTTCTGGTAATCTCTGGCGCTAGTTGTTATAGTTGACTCTGGTTAGAGCTTGTTCCTTAGGTGACTCTGTTAGCCTCTATTAGCAGACCTGGGAGACTAGCTCTCTCCTTAGTTTCAGTGGTCAGAGTATTCTCTGCAGGCAAGCTCTCTTCTTGCAGGGAAGGTGCCCAGATATCTCGTGTTCAAATCTGCCTCCTGGCAGAAGCTGTGTTCCACTCACCAGAGGTCTTAGGATCCGGTGGGGGATCCAGTGTGGGTCCTTGCGGGTGTCCGGAGACTCCGTGGGCAAGGCACCCCCGTGCTGGAGTGGACCAGAAGGGACTTGTGCCTCTGATCAGGCCAGGTTATCTGCTTCCCTAGTTAATGCAGTCTTAGGTCCCGTGAGACAAGGCACCCTGGTGCTGGAGTCTATTTTAAAATTTTAATACAGTGTTTTTTCATCATATTCTTTCCCTTCCTCCAACACTTTCCACATTCTCCCTACCTCCCTATTCACCCAACTTTACCTTCTCTCTCTCTCTCTCTCTCCAAAATACCCCTAAGATAAGCACAAAACAAGCAAACAACAATAAAAAAAATAAAAATACCAAAACAAAACAAAACATTTTGTGTTGAGCAACTACTTCTGGGTCTGGGGCTTGTCCTGAAGTGGCCTTGACACACACAGTGTTATTCATTGGAGAAAACTGACTTTCCCTTTACCAACATATATCAACTGCAAAGAGCTTCTAGGTTAGGGGTGGGGATCTGTATTCATTTCCCCTTTGCAGGGTGGGAGTTTTGTCTGGTTAAAACCTGTGCACGTTATGTGTGTGCTGCCACAATCAGCCCTCATCAGACAACCTTCTTCTTCCAGTAGATGGGAACTAACACAGAGACCTGTACCTGGAAGATGTACAGAGTGTGAGAGACTTTGGAGCACTCAGCCCTAAGTGGGATATTTTCATCAAACCCCTTCCTTCAAGATTCAGAAATCTATGCAGAAGAGGCAGCATAAAGATTGTAAAAGCCAGAGGTGATGGTTGACTCCATGTAAAGAGACTGCTCCAGACACAACAGTGAAGTCACTGAGGTCACTTCTCATACAGATCTTACCTGTACTCCATTTTGTGTCTGCTTAGTTTGTTTCCAGACCATCAGTCATATCCACCTTGACAACACATTCAGAATTTTTCATGATCCTGACCATGGCCCAGATATGTAACCAGAATATTGTGAGAGTATAGTCAAAACAGAAGTTAACAGGTTCCCCTGAACTACACCCAACCATGATGGCAATGTAGTTTTTAACCAATATAAACTTTGATGCCTAGAATTTTTTCAAAGTGCTAGCCTGCTTTTGGTAACTAGCTAATAAAGAATTCTAATTTGGCCTTATATACATAGTGATCTTTAACTTTCTCACCTGGACTACAACAATAGTCCTTATACACACATAAATTCAAAGAGACAATGGAAGTACACACAAAACCTGCTTTTTGTTGTTGTTATTTGAGGCAAGGTCTCTCACTGACCTGTAACTCACCAAGTAGACTGGACACTGATCCTTTTGGCTCTGCCTTTCCAGTGCTGGGATTACAAGCACATGATCCCATATCCAGTTTTCTCACCTTGTTTCTAGGTATCAAAGTCAGGCTTTTGGACATGTAAAGCAAATACGTTTACTGAGTGAACTGTCTCTCCAGTCCTGTCATTTTGATATATCTTTTTTTTTTCAATTTATTTTTTACACCCCATATGGGGTTGCCATCCCACAGTCACACCTCTGGCCCATAATTGTTTCTGTTTGAAAGAATTACAGGGATGGAGAGGAGCCTGAGGAAAAGAAGGTCCAGCAACAGGCCCAAAGTAGGATCTAGCTCCCCAACCCCCATCCACCTTCCATCTGTTGTACATCCTACAATTCCTCCCCACCCCACCCTGTCTCCACATGGATGCCCCTACCCTCCATTCCACCTGACCTCCAAACTCCCTGGGGCCTCCAGTCACTTGAGGGTTAGGTGTTTCATCTCTGAATGAACACAGTCCTGGAAGTCCTCTACTGTATGTGTGTTGAGGGCCTCATAATAACTGGTGTATGCTGTCTGTTTGGTGGTCCAATGTTTGAGAGATCTTGGGGATCCAGATTAATTGAGATTGCTGGTCCTCCTACAGCCTCTCCCTCAGCTTCTTTCAGCCTTCCCTAATTCAACAATTAGCGATCAGTGCTTCCGTCCATTGGTTGGGTACAAATATCTGCATCCAACTCTTTCAGCTGTTTTTTGGGTCTTTTGGAGGGCAGTCACAATAGACCCCTTTTTTGAGCACTCCATAGCCTTAATAATAGTGTCAGGCCTTGGGACCTCCCGTTGAGCTGGATCCTACTTTGGGCCTGTCACTGGACCTTCCTTTCCTCAGGCTCCTCTCCATTTCCATCCCTGTAGTTCTTTCAGACAGAAACAATTATGTGTTAGAGGGGTGACTGTGGGATGGCAACCCCATCCCTTACTTGATGTCCTGTCTTCCTGCTGGAGGTTGGCTCTATAAGTTCCAGGCATTTCATCTAAGGTCCCTCCCTGTGAGTTCTGAGAATCTCTCGCCTCCCAGGTTTCTGCTGCATTGTGTGTGTGGGGAGTAACCTCCTATTTCCTGAGGTTGCCTGTTTACATTCTTTCTGCTGGCCCTCAGGGCTTCAGTTCTTTTCCTTCAGCCAATACTAGATCAGCACCCCCCTTTCTCTCCCAGGTCCTTCCCACCCTCCCCATTTATGATTGCTTTCTTCTGTCCCCAAGTGGGGCTGTGGCATTTAAACATGGACTTTGGCTAGTTAAGGAGTCCTGGAACAGCAGATGCCTCCAGCAAGTCTTCTCATCCAATAACCCATAGAAAAAGTAAAAAGAGAAGGAATTAGATGTAGAGTGATTGTGCTTTTTTTGTTCATTAGTTTTGAAGATAAAGATCTCTCTATCCCTGAAGCAATATAGGTATAGTTTGCCTTTTAAGTTTTGAAAATCTTTGCTTCACAAGGCACAGTGACCATTTATTTTAGAGGAACAGGCTATGACAACACATTGACAATTACAAACTTAATACCTTGTAACAGAAGCTATTGATTTGGGAAAATCTTTCAGAACAGTAGAAAAATATATAGATGTTCTTGACATGTACATATTAATGTAAATGTATAGGTACATGAACAAGTTTCTCATGTTACCATGGTCAAATTTAAAATTAAGCTACTTAACACTTGTGCTGTTTAAATATTACAGTGATGGCTACTTTTAAAGTTATTAGGTGACATGGTTAAATCTGAAAAAAAAAAATGTTTTTTGTAACACAGATAAAAATCTTGAATCTGAAAACAACCCCTGATGCTTAAACAGATGAACTTGTTTCATTTTGCAAGGTATCTGCCATACATAAAACAAAATAATTGTTAAGAGAATTTAGCAACTGAAACACATGTAAATTTAAAAAGCAGATTGTGTGTTGTTCTCATAGACTTCAGAAACTTTAAGTCTATTTGAAAGATAATCTAACTGGGCTTGTTCAGTTTTTTGTTTGTTTTCTTTTCCAAGATAGGGTTACATTGTGTAACCTTAGATATTCTGGAACCAACTTCGATGACCAGGCTGGCCTTGAACTCACAGAGATCTACCTGCCTCCACCTCTCAAGTGCAGGGATCAAAAGTGTGTGCCACTGCTACCCAGCCTTGTCCAGCTTCTTCAAAGGAAAATGCAATAAAAGACACTATTGCTGAGGTTTGGCATGGCTCCAGGGACTGACCTAACTGGGACAGTGAGGGAACGAAGAAAGGGCAGACACAGACACATAAACACATGGACAGAAAAGCTGGGATACTGTGGTCTGGGCTCAGCATGTTTATTATATTCAGTTGAGCAGGGAAGTGGGGTTATTTTATACAGCTAGACAGGGAGGCCAGGAAATTACATACAGATAGTCAAGGAAGCAGGGTTATTTTATACAGACAAAAAAGGAAGTAGGGTATGGCATGGAACTCAATAAGGAAGCCGGTTTAGCTAAGTTTGATAGAGCATTTCTGTAGAACAACCTGCAGTTTATAAGCCTCACAGGAGCAAGCTATAATGGACATTTTCTGCATACACTGTCAACATAAGCACATGCACACAAGGCAGGCTTTGTTGCTAACCTGAGCAGTACCTGGAGAAGCTCTGCCGTTCCCATGTGGCTGAAACGTTGGCTCTAGACCTGACCATACCCATATCAAACAATATACCCACTCAGGGTTTCATCCCCTCCCTACAACTGATGACGTGATAAAACATAGCACAGAATATTTAATATGTTCTCCCTAAAACAACAATGAAAAAGTTATACCTTCTACTTGAAAGCTTTGTATCTATTCCCAGAAAATAAGAATTCACACATCCCCAAAAAGAGTAGCCTTTTTTTTCCTCAAAATACATTTTTAATAACTTTGACATTAAAGAGTGGGGAGCTGAGAGACAGTGGGCTGCTTCTTACCCAGCATTCTGACTAGCTTGCCCCATTGATTATGTTTGAAAGATGGTAGAATGCTATTGTGGTGAAGAAAGAACAATGGCTGAAGATACATGACTTCCATCTTGCCACAAGTCTCAGGTTTGCCTCCTCCTACAGGCAATAGTTTCATTAGTTTCATTTTAGTCTAATATTGGGGGATGGGAGTCAAGAGAAGAAGATAGGTACCTAAAAAAGAATTGAGCCGAAATTATTATCTGGCTGAAGATGTTCTGACGATTGCCGATTTTATAAAATGATTTGCAAATCTTGGTGAAAGCACATACTGTTTTCTGAAATCCTGCAAATAAATCCATCCAAGATGCCCTTCAGAGAAGTGATGGAGTTTATGGCTCACACTCACATGTCTTTAAATTTGACTGAACAGGATGTTTGTGACATCTTCTTGGTGAAAAGATAGATCACCTAACCCAAACGGTCTCTCCTGCAGCTAATTGCTAGATTAGCTCACTTTTGCTTATATCTGCTTGTATTTTTCTAACAATTGTGAAGCTATCTACTAGTGGGGAAAAAATGTTACAAGGAGATTGAAAGTAATTATAGTGTGTATTTTTTTGCCTAGAATATATAATCAATTTCATTTATTTCTCAAGTAAAACATTCACTGCAGGTTCAATCTTTGAAAGACAACTTGATTATCTGTTCCAAGAGCAAGTCAGGAGATATCATTCTCAGTGCTCAATCATAACTTCCTATTATGAAATGTTTGTGCCCTAATCATTTTCCTATTGAACATGGAGCTGATTAACACACAACATTAAATGTGTGTGTTTTGTGAAAAGCAATCTACATAGGCAGCATGTACTGTCATTGGAAGTAAATTGCTGTACTTAGCGCCTTTGCTTAATTTATTTCTTTTCTAGAGCCAGATAATATCCTGAATGTTTTCCACAATGTGTATTATTGCAAAGTTCAAAACCAAATTATAAGGGTTTTTTTTGGAAGGAGGTTAAATAATTTCCATATATAGTTATTTTCATAGTGTTTTGGAGAACAAAAGGAGAGCCACTACTAAAGAAGACACATAAACATGCCCATGCTTTTCTGAAAATCATATTAACTTTATACTACAATAAATAGCCCAAGTTTTGTGCATCTTAGCATATTTTTTTATAAAATTATGAGTGAAGGAAAAGAATCTGACCTTCAGTTAGACAGCAATTTTTAGTGGATAAAGAATTTGATCAGTGTATGCTATAGGCATGGAGTATATATACAATAATTCACCTTAGAAATTAAAAAAAAAACTCATATGTAGGCTTAGATTTTTTTCTTTTATTTTTTAATTAGGTATTCTCTTCATTTACATTTCTAATGCTATCCCAAAAGTCCCCCTATACCCTCCCCACTACCCACTCCCACTTCTTGGCCCTGGCGTTCCCCTGTACTGAGGCATATAAAGTTTGCAAAACCGATGGGCCTCTCTTTCCAATGATGGCCAACTACGCCATCTTCTGATACATATGAAGCTAGAAACACATGCTTGGGGGGGGGGGGGGGACTGGTTAGTTCATAATGTTGTTCCACCTATAGGATTGCAGATTCCTTTAGCTCCTTGGATACTTTCTCTAGCTCCTCCATTGGGGGCCCTGTGTTCCATCCAATAGCTGACTGTGAGCATCCACTTCTGTGTTTGCTAGGCCCCAGCATAGTCTCACAAGAGACAGCTATATCAGGGTCCTTTCAGCAAAATCTTGCTAGTGTATGCAATGGTGTCAGCATTTGGAAGCTGATAATGGGATGGATCCCTGGATATGGCAGTCTCTAGATGGTCCATCATTTCGTCTCATTTTAATAAGTGTTCTTAAATGCTTTAACTTCCCTTCTAGCCCACCACTCATAAGAGGAAAAGAAAGGTTATTAGGACATTAAAGAGGTGGATCTGTTTAGAAATGGTTCTGTGGGATGATTCCAACCTTCATTGTCAAGATATCAGCAGTATAATCCACTAGCAGACCACCAAACACAAATCAGAGGCTGCAGTCCACTCAGCAGACAACAAACACAAATCAGCACCAGCAGCTCAATCCAAAATAAACCAGGAGGCTCCACTGGATCAGTGGAGTCTGTGAAAATAGCAAGAGACACAGAAAGATCATGAGAACTTCTTTGGTGAATTACTATCTACAAAGTCACTACAAGCAAAGATCAGCAACGAGACGCAAGTTCAACCAATATCAGAGCATTGTGAGCGGTGATTGGTGACCAAAGCAGAAGCCTGTCCTACTCTCCATAGTCATATTTATGTTCTTTCTAAACATCATGTGTCCTTTCATGTGTTTACTGTATCAAAACATCCTTTCAACTGTCTCTGCTTTAGCTAAACATTCTTCCACATGTCTACTTTAGTAAAACATCCATTCACATGTTTGTTCCAGCAAAACATCATTTGACATAACTAAGTTTCCAAAGAAAGCATACATTTCCATGTAATTCTTAACGAAATTAAACTCAGTGTAGAGGGCCTTCATCAACCAGACTTTCTTGGTCTGTGTTTATATTTGGATTTATACAGTCTTCATTGAGGCTTTGTCTATCATGTCCTCATGGCGAACTGTGCCTGGTATTGACAAGTCCACATATCTCATTTTTATTCACTAAAGAATAAAGTTCAAGATTTCTACTTCAAAATATTAGACTAACTTTAGACACATTTCTAGAGGTGCCTCAATTTATGAAATCCAGTTAGCTCCTTTAGAAGTGACTGTCTACCATTGCATACACTAGCAAGAGTTTGCTGAAAGGACCCTGATATAGCTGTCTCTTGTGAGACTATGCCGGGGCCTAGCAAACACAGAAGTGGATGCTCACAGTCAGTTATTGGATGGATCCCACAGGGCCCCCAATGGAGGAGCTGGAGTAAGTACCCAGGGAGCTCGGGCGATCTGCAACCCTATAAGTGGCACTACAATATGAACTTACTAGTACCCCCCTTCTCCCCAGAGCTCGTGTCTCTAGCTACATATGTATTAGAAGATGGCCTTGTCAGTCATCAGTGGAAAGAGAGGTCCATTGGTCGTGCAGACCTAATATGCCTCAGTACAGGGGAAAGCCAGGGCCAAGAGGTGGGAGTGGATGGGTGGTGGAGTGGGTGTGGGACTTTTGGGATAGCATTGGAAATGTTAATGAAATAAATTCCTAATTAAAAAAAAAAAAAAAAAGAAGTGACTGTCTAGATACCTCTTTCTCTAGAAGCTTGCCTGACGATCTAAGGCAGTTGCTAGTACCCTCACTGTCAAAACACATCTATTTTATTGTATCTTCTTCCCTGGTCTCCCCTCATCAGCACTGCATATATATAAAAACATAAGAGATGTTCTATTTCCCAAGATTTTGAGAACTACATCTCTATGTAGCACTTTGAAGAAAGGATTGCTGTCACTCATTTATTCTGTTCCCTTCAATGACCTGGAACCCCATGGTATTGGGTCTTTCTATTGCTACTGACTTTGTATAGATTGCTCATTAGCATATAATGGATTCTGGTTAGATGATGGGTCTTTGAAGAAGACTTTTTTGGGCAATAAGATGATGACTGAGGTCAGAATGAACCACTTTCTATATAAACCCAAGGCCAGAGCTAGGTGGGCCCCCAAAATATATTCCATGGACTTGAGAAAATCACATCCATATTTAGATCAGTAGATAAAAACAGCACTTTTATACAACAAATAATAAAATTAAAAATTAATAGGTTGGGCATATATCCAGAAAATGCTCTAGCATGTAATAAGGACACAGATGAATGGATTCAGGAAATGTGGTACATTTATACAATGGAGTACTATGCAGCTATTAAAAACAGTGAATTCATGAAATTCTTAGGCAAATGGATAGAACTAGAAAATATTATCCTGAATGAGGTAACCCAATCACAAAGGAACACAACATGGTATGCACTCACTGATAAGCTCAGAAACTTAGAATACCCAAGATACAATTCACAAACCACATGAAACTCAAGAAGAAGGAAGACCAAAGTGTGGATAATTCAATCCTTCTTAGAAGTGGGAAAAAATACCCATGGAAGGAGTTACAGAGACAAAGTTTGGAGCAGAGACTGAAGGAGAGACCATCAAGAGACTGCCACACCTGCAGATCCATCCCATATACAATCACCAAACTCAAGACACTTTTGTGGATGCCAACAAAGTGCTTGCTGACAGAAGCCTGTTATAGCAGTTTCCTGAGAGGCTCCACCATTCCTGACGAATACAGAGGCGAATGCTGGCAGCCTACCATTAGACTGAGCACAGGGTCCCCAATGAAGGAGCTAGAGAAAGGATCCAAGGAGCTGAAGGGGTTTGCAGATCCATAGGAAGAACAACAATATGAACTCAGCAGTACCCTGAGAGATCTCAGGGACTAATTCACCAACCAAATAGCACACATGGTGGAACTCATGGTTCCAGCTGCTTATGTAGCTGAGAATGGCCTAGTTGGTCATCAATAGGAGGAGAGACCCTTGGTCCTGTGAAGGTTCTGTGCCCCAGGGGGTTTTTGGAGGGGAAACCAGGAAAGGGGATAACATTTGAAATGTAAATAAAGAATATATCTAAAAAAAAAAAGTAGTATGTTGAACATTATTATCCCGTGTCTACCCAGTTTTGTTAGTGAGCAATTATGATAGACTTGTCTTGAGACTGTTCATATTGTTCATGGATTGTGTCCTTTTTCTGTTTTCTATGATATACTATCAATGTAGAGATTGAGAAAGTTGGTCAGTTGTTGTTCCCCAAAATCAAACAAATGCAGAAACCAGAATTTATTCAACTTAATCCCACATCCTAGTTGACTCTTCTAGGTATAAAATCATATTTTTACATTTAATCAATATATTTGATTCAAGGAGGTTTGAAGACTTTTAAGATAAATTGCCCTAACTGGATTCCATTTGCTGTGGAAATTCCTTGAATGTAGAGCTTTGAACCTAGGTCACATCATCTTCCACACTATATGTGCCTAATAAGCCTCATAACTGTTACTGGGATTCATTCTTTCTCAATGGAAACATTTATCTACTGATTCTACAGTTGGGGGCCTTGCTGAAGCTAAGTATATACAAACAAATAGTGATCTCCCTGGGCTCTGATCCCACACAGGATTATCCACAGATATTTTTATTCACAGAGGGTGTGTCTTATTCAGAGAGTTCTTTCTTTTAGCCAGAGGCTGTTCCAGCTTCTACATGTGCTGGAACTCTTCAGAAACTGGCAGTGGCTTAGGCTCTTATGTCTGTCATTGTACCTGAGGGGATATATCAAAGAGCCAACCAAAAAGAAGGCTAAGGAAAAAATCCTCATGTTAATAATGTAATCTTCCTCCTAACTGTATTGGAAGGTCTCACTAGACAGATGGTCCACTGATGCGAAACTTATATTTCACTCTCATGTCCCATCTTGCCATGTCCAGAAGCCTCTTCATCTTCTGTGTAGTTTCTTTTCATCAACTTGCTATGTATTACACTGGAGTCACTTGTAATTCTTCTCTAAGAATCTTTAGATTCTTCCATCTAAGCTGCTACTGTATTACAATTGCCTCGTGAGAGAAGCCATAGCAAAGAGGAACAACCCCTGTTTGTGACAAACAGCTGTAGTATGAGCTCCATATGGCTTCTTTCTCTGTTTAGTCACATCTAGGAAGAGCAGAAACAGCAGCACAAGGTCCTAGACTACAGAGCCAGCAACCCATTTTAGGGGCGTCTCTTTCAAGGCCCAGTTATGGTTAAAATTAAATATACAAGAAATTTAATTATCTTCCCCCATAGGCCTTCTTTTAAAAATTCAGAGGGGATAAAAAAATTCAAGAACTCATTTTAACTAAAAATAATAAAATTACCAGAAACACGTTTGATTTTAGTAATTTGTGCTCTAGGGAAGACTAATAAATCTAGTTTGCCAGGGCCAGAAACCTTCCCCAAGTGTTTAAACTAAATTTGTTTGTGAAAAGATTGTGGTCCATTACCTAATAACATAAGAAAGCTTAGTACTTAGAAGTACTAAGTATTTAGTACTTAGAAAGCTTAGTACCAATTGGTTACAAAGCTCTTTTACAGAAAAATCACTGCCAAACTCTCTAATTTTAGTGCAAACCTTTGCAAACTAGATAATGAGCTGAAGTCCTAGGCATCCTAGGGGTTTACTAAAAGTGAGGGACTTTGAGCTAAATGCTAATTATACTCTCAAATCCCCGTAGTTTACTCCTGTCCTTATTGCTGTTCATAGTGACCCTGCATGATGAAAAATTTTAAAGCAAGGCCATTTGATGAAGAAGAAGACATTTAGTTTTAGTCTTTCATCCCTGAAAACAGCAACATCTCAGAGAAGAAACCTCACAACTCAGAAATGTAAAAATAGGCCCTATTTTTAAAGGTGATGAGAATTGTTAATTGTACTGCTAATGTTCTCTCATTCTCCACAATGTTCTTATGTCAAATGCCACCCCCATAGCCAGAGAAAGTAGCTGCTCCTGGCAGCTTGTGAGGTCACACAGCACCCCTCCTGAGCTGCCAGCCCAGACACCTGGTCCCAGAAAGCAGAAAAGGCTTTCTTCCTGCCTGCCTGCCTGTGGGTTGAAGAAGAAGAAGAAAAGAAGAAGAAAGAAGAAGAAAGAAGGAGAAAGAAGAAGAAAGAAGAAGAAGGAGCCCATTAATACTGCTTCCTTCTGTGTCTCTGTTCAGGGACTCACAGCTGATGGAGCCCTCAGCTGCTTCTGTTATCGCAGAAGGACAGGTGTGATTATCTTGTTTAATATCCTGTAAGAGGAAATGTCTCAGGCAGAAATCGTGTTTAAACAGAAAGTCCCAACTTCCTTAGAATTCATATAGTCTCAAAGAAAAGTCAGCACTCGGACGGAAGGACAAAAATGACTGTGAGTTTGGTGCTCCTCCACTTCGCTTGTACTTCCTTGATAATTTTTTTTCACAGAAAACCAGAAATTCAATGTGTTTGGCCCAAGTTTCTTGTCTCAGAATAAAGAAGAAATAGATGATTGACAGCGGGTATCGATATCACCAATGTTGTTGACCAAGGACCGCTAGAAAGGTCTCTAAGAAATTACTTAGATTATCCCCTCAGAGATTCCTTCTCTGGAAGTTACGTATTTTTCGTAAACATCAAGAATGTCCACGTCCAAATCTTCTGTGATATTGAGGTTTGCGTCTCTAAATGCTACCGTACTAAAGGGAGTTGAGCATGTTTAAAAATGGCGTGCTCGTGCAGGTGGGGAGGGCAGGCCCTAGGTCCACTGCTCAGGCTTTGATTGTTCTGCCTTTACTCTCAAGATACCCGAGTGATGTTGAATAACATCCCCCAGACTCGATCTTCTAATCTACGATACGGAGAAGATACTGTTGTTGCCAATCTTACATGGTTATTGTGCAGACATTTTTTATTTTAAGCTAGAGGACAATTTTATTAAAGTTTGAAAAGAAAAATTCTGGAGAAGACATTCTGTAAATCTTGGCAGCTGCCCAGAAGACGATAACTGAGAAGAAAAGAGGAGTGCGTGCATGAGGGCATGGAGGGGTGAGCGAGCGGGTGTCATGCCATTTGAGTTAAGCGGGCATGGAAGTCTGTCATTTAGTAGCTGTCAGCTACATGATAGGGAGGGGAGCTTTAGAGAAAGACTGACTACCAAAGCAAAGCAACGGGAATCCCAAATTGTTAGGAAAAGCATGTGCAGTTTGGAAATGGAAGGAAGGACATAGTTTATCCTTCTTTGATTGATTCAGAAAAGTGGACAGAATTACCAAGCTGTGTATACCTGCTGGCTGTGGGACATCGACTAATTAAAGGTACACCATCTAATTAAAGGGCTTATTGTTCTTTTAGATCTTTAGCATGGCTTGAGGGGCTCAGTTAGCCAGGTGATTGGCATGGACTGCATTAACATCGACTATTAGGGCTCTGTATCCATGCCAGAGGTTCTATTCTACTGACAAGGAGATTTGCCTCAGTTCCTGAATGAACCCTTCTCTGAAGAAGAGGAAACTTGATCAGGGATTCAAGCCTCCAAACACTTCTGGCATCTCTGGTTTCTGACAGGGATGAAGTGGTCAAGAGGCCCAAGATTATTTTAATAATTTAGCCAAGAAAGACACTTGTAACTTTCCTTTGGGGACTTTTTATCCTAAACTGGTTTGACCGTTTCTATCTCCTGTTATAAAGAAGAAACCCTAACTGCCATTAGAGAGTTGGGGTGATAACTCTTAGATTCTTCACCCTGAATGGAATATTTAGGGTGGCAATTCAGGTGCCCCTATAGTGCAACCATCTAGAAGAGCCCAAAAGTGCATGTATGGTTTTGCTTGTACATGCTATATAATGAGGAAAGAAAGTTCTTGTCCAGTATCTGCTAAGAGGTGTGAGAGAAAAGGAGAGTTGCAAGCCCTAGGAAGGAAGCCAGGAGAAGCCAGGCAGGGTGGGTTTCTCCATTCATGGAACATTGGAATCTCCTCCTGGCCTCACAATGGCATTCATATATTTGGGAATAGAATCTGTTTTTTACCTCTTTGGCCTCCAAAGCTGGACTCAAGAGCAGTGAACCTAGGATCGTCTTTCTCGCTGTTACCAAGTGTGGCGGGAGTGGCTAGAATCAGTATAAGGTCCTTCCCCAGTAGCATCTAGAGAGGGAGACACTTAGAGGTGGTGGGGAAGTGAGGGCAAGAACTCGAGGCAGGACCTGGAGGCATGAAACAAAATGACCACAGGAGACTGCTGCTAACTGGCTTCTTCAGGTTGCTTCTTACACAACCCAGAACCACCTGTCCAGGGTCCTCATGATCTAATGTGAGCTCAGATATCCCACATTGACCATTAATCATGAAAATGACCTACAATCTTGATCCCGACTATCTAATGAAAACTGACCAGCACAGTGGTCAAGAGCGTCACAGGGCAAGCTAGAGGATGAGGAATCTGCCATGGTCATTTTATTGTTCATACTAATAGCTAACTTCTAATTAATCCTCATCAATTCTGTGTTCTTTACTAACCCTGTACCTCCCCACAGCTGTTTCACCAATGCATCCCATCACTCCAGGAGCTGTGAGGTCTCCTCGTTCTGCTCAACCCAGGCTTTCTACCTCTAGCATGGTCTATGCAGGCATCATATGTCTTCTTTCTCCTCTTGTCAGAGTTTATCAGTACAAACTCTCAAGTGGTCTACAAGAGAGTTTGAAGCAGAAATCATTTCTCTGTCCTACTTAAAAATCTGCTAGTAATTCCTAGAAACTGAAAACTCATGTCAACTCTTTACTTTAGCCCTTGTCACATCTCCAACCTCAGATTACCCTCACCAGCCTTGACTATAGTCCTGGAACATTCAGGGATGTTTCCCACCTTAAGGGCTTTGCAATAACGCCTTCTCCTATACCGTGAGCATTGGTTCCAGAAAACCCACATGCATGGTACAGATCACAGTTAGAAGATCACCTTATTTTTTGTTTGTTTGCTTTGTTTAAAGTGGGATGTGTGTGTGTGTGTGTGTGTGTGTGTGTGTGTGTGTGTGTGTATGTTGTATTATATTTGTGGGTACTTGGGCACATACATATACATGCATGTAGAGGCTAGAGATCAATAGTATCTTCCCCTACCATTTTCCCTCCCTTCCTTTATGCTTCTTTCCTTCCTGCTTCCTTCCTTCCTTCCTTCCTTCCTTCCTTCCTTCCTTCCTTCCTTCCTCCCTTCCTCCTGCCTCCCTGCCTCCCTGCCTCCCTGCCTCCCAGCCTGCCAGCCTTCCATCTATCTTTTGACAGGGTCTCACTATGCATCTTTAGCTTGCCTGGAGTTCACAGAGATCCATGTGCTTTTTGAGTCCTGGGATTAAGAGTGTGCACCATGTCTAGCTCACTGAAATAGCTGTTCAGCAAGCTGGAGGAGCCTCCTGTCTCCCTTTCCCCAGCACAGCGATCAAAGGCATGAGTTACAGTGCCTGGCATTTTATGAGTGTGCCATGGATCTAGTCCTCCTGTGTTTGTAGTAAATACTGTGCAGACAGCAATCCCCTCCCCTCTCACAGGCTACCTTACAAGAGGAGAGTTCTCTGAATACCCCACCTAAAGTAGAGCATCAATGAGCTCCTTGTTTGTTTGTGCTTTTATCACCAGAAAATAAATAGTTTACTCATGCCATTACCCAGCCTCTGCTCTGAGTAGAAGCTGAAGCTCTGTAAAGGCAGTGGCCTGATTGGCACTGCACAGTAGGATTCACTGCAAGCCCCCAATAGTACCTGCAACCAGTCACATGACTTAACTGTGAAGGTCCAAAGGCTACAAGAAGATTTTAAAGATGAGAGTTGCTTTCCAATCACTTCTTTGATGCCCTTCATCCTAGTCATTGGTATGGGAAAGCTAATTTCAAGTTGAGTTTGAGGACATCTTATTCTCTTTGTTTCTTCTTTTTCATGTGTACATGAATACATGTGTGTAGGTATATGTATATGTACACATGTGAGGCCTGACTTATGTTTTATTTCCTTAAATGGAGATTCCTGTGATTATGTCAGTCATACCTACAGAGGCAAACCTCCTGACCTTAACATCCTTACTCACACATGCTTGCAAAATCCATGGTTTTACATTTACAGAACCATTATGGAGAAGTAAATCTATTTAAAAGACTAGTACTTGGCCTGCCATGCTAAATGACATGAATACAGTTTTATTTTAAAGGCACATCAATTTTGTACAGTGTTACAATTAAATTTCATCAACTGAAAGTAAAGGGATTCATTTTCTAGAAATTAAGTACTGCTTAAGAAATAAATTGTCTTCTTTTCTGTTTTTCATTATCGAGGTTGTGTGACCTCAAATCGGCCATGCTTTCCCACAGCCACAGTTTCTCAATCTTAAGGGAAGGGGATAGGATTTCAGTTCTTTAGCTAGAAGCCTATCTACCACTCTCCTACCATTCAATTTTATATTCAGAATTACATTTCCAAAGCAGGTAGAAATTCTACTTTTTCTGCAGTACATCAAGAACTAGACTTTGCCTTTGTATTTCTTTCTTTCTATCTATCTATCTATCTATCTATCTATCTATCTATCTATCTATCTATCTATTCAGTTATTTATTTATTTTGTTCTATTTTGTGTGCCTGAAGCATAAGGAGTCTGTGGCTTGCAACTAGAAAAATAAGACAGCTCTGAGATGCTATAAAATAAAAAATTGGTACAACCTTTGTAACTGCCCTAATAAACTGAAATTCCCTGAAACTATTTTTTCTCACAGGAAATGATGTTATACCTGTTACTTTGGGGCATAATAAGAAACAGTATATTGTATAACTCCTGAGGGTATAAATCTTCTTCTAAAATATGTTATTGCTTTCCCATTTTCCTAAACAGCATATTCATTAGAACAATTATTTCAAATACATAGTCGATATCTTATATGTTCTGGAAATTTTATGAAATGAAACACCGAGGAAGGAGACTTGTAAAGCTGGTGAGCATGTTCAGCTTACTTGAGGTTCACTGACTCATGAGGGAGCTCCATGCAGGAGAGAGCCTACAGGAGGCGTTTGTTGTTTGATATCTCTAAGCTATTGGTTTAAAACTGGTAAGTAGACATCAGACTTCATTACATCTACTAAATTTATACATTGTGTTTTATTATGCACTACTTTTAATACAACTACAGTTGAAGTATGTCTAACCTGCTCTAATAACGTTAACAAGAAGAAATCTGATCACAAATCTACACAAGTGTCCTGAGCAGTGGCCAGCAGAAGGAGGTGGGTTCTCTATTGAGTCTCCATTCTTGCTTCTGTTACTATTCATCATCAGCCATGGGCCATTCACTCTTTTCATGTGTGCTTACGAATTCATAACTTAAACACCCAAATAATTACAAGTGTCTTCTCTAACTTGAAGCATCAATTGTTTTGTTGTTGTCTGCAGAAAGAGCAGAGGAGGTTTAGTGGATGGAAGGTCAGTGCTCAGGAAATCTCTGGATGCTTCCTGCAGAGCAGTGTTTCATTATAAGTTATCTTTATATTGCTGTAATCTGTAAATGTTCTATTGGGAAGCCATAAAACATTTTAGATAATGATTCCTACTCTAAAGATGCATGCAATATATTTACTATGCACTACTCTTAATATTACCGTCTCTTATTACTCTACATAACTGACAATAGCATTCCTATCATCAAGTGATCATACATCAAACAGACAGTGAAGGCCTTCTTTATATCAAGTATTGTGCTAAACTCTGGAGATACAAAGGAGATAATTTGGCTAGAGCTCTGCAGCTATAGTTGTCATATGTTAGAGGAAAAAGGAGTTGTAATTAAGTCTAATTGTAATTAAGACTGTACCATCATGCTAAAAGCAATGTGCTGAGCCAAGACAACAACTTAATAAATGAAATTCTCAAGGAATTTATCAACTTGTATCAGGAATAAAGAATAATTTATAAGCATCAGGGCTTAGTCATATTCATGTGTGGCTATCCTTGTGACTTTGCTGAGAGTTTTCCTCTAAATTATTTAATTGCAAAGGGAATCTGGCATGACATGGAGAACTCAATAGCTTTAAAAGCAGAAAAGGAAAATAATGATTAGTGAGGTGACCTTTGCTCAAGATTTCAGATCCATTAAATAGTGTGGCACATTCTAATTAACATTCTGAAATTGAAACTTCTAAGGAGTATCAGGTATAGTAGAGCAGAAAATGTTAAATGCCACCCAGACATTTTACTGTAAACAGAGCAAAATTACAGAGATGCCTTATTTTTGATCCTATAAGCATGCTTTATGTGAAATATTTATATCAACTGCCAAAAAAGTCTTTGTCTAAATCCATTTAGAATGTATGGCATATTGTACTTGTTGGGGCGACATCTCTTTCTCTTTGTGTGTCATAATGTATTCAGTGATGATTTGAATGTCTGACCCTCCTGTCTCTACTTCTTTAATACTGGATTAAAGCTGTGCTCCACCTGTCCCTGTTTTATATAGTCCTGGGAATTAAGCCCAGGGCTTAATGCATACTAGGCAGGTATACTGCCTGCTGAACTATGCATTTTCTAAATGACAAGTCTTAAGATACAAAATTATTTTTTCACCATAGCTGTTACAAAGGTTAGATGGTTCAACAGCTGAAGCCTTGACCCTGAGCTGATTAAGTAGTCTTTATCAACTGCCCCCCACTAAACCGTAACTTAGCAATTCCCATTGAACTGTTCATGTTCTTTTCTGTTATGAGTCCATCTCTTGAGATCCTCATTCTAACTGCCCTGTACTAGATCACATCTTCCTGTGAGCACTACCCCTAATCTTGTAATAAAGGAAGGACAGGAGAGTGTTAGAGAAAAAAAAATGGCTCTGTAATTAAGGCCCAGTTACTTTTCTATTGCTACAGTAAAGCAGCATGACTAAGGCAACTTATAAAATAAATCATTTCATTTGACTTGTAGTTTCAGAGGATTACAGCCCACAGGTAGTACAAAGTAATAGCTGATATCTCACATTTTAATCTTAAACCAGGAGGCAGAGAAAGAGAGGCCTGGGGAATGGCCCAAATCTTTTGAAACCTCAAATCTCACTCCCAGTGACACATCTCCTCCAACATGGCCAAACCTCCTAATCCTTCCTAAATAGTTTTACCAACTTGGGATGTAGTCTTCAAATATATGAATCTATGGGGCCCATTCTCATCCAATCACCAACATTTTACATATTCATTTTTTTGTAAAGATTTATTTATTTTTATTTTATGAGTGTTTGTATGCAGGTATATATGTATACTACATAGATGCCTAATACCAATGGAGGGCAGAAAAGGACATGAAATCCACAGGAACTAGAGGTGCAGATAGTTGTGACCTGGAGATTAAGAACCGAACCCAGGTCCTCAACAAGTTTTCTTAACTGCTAAGTCATCTCTACAGCCTATTTACTCTCTTGATGGAATCTTTGAAGACAAGGTATTGTTTTGCACAATTCTCAACATCATTTTTTTTTCTTTCTTAGTTTGGTCTCTTCCCTGGGGTTTCCTAGTCTGTGGGACTGTGTTATGATCATTAATATATATCAGAAGCACATTGAAGTGCTGTGAAATTTCTACACTGCGTTGTTTACATATCCCTGGCTCTCCATTTACTGTTCATGAGCTAGTAACTGGAGGTCAGTGATAATTCTGAGAGCTGTATCTTTCAAACTCTTAGCAATATATTTCATTTAACTAGGGAGCTTTCCAAACATCAGTTGCCTAAGCCTTGGTTTGGGACGCTTGTGGTGACTTCACTGTGAAAGTAAGGTTGGGAACCACTGAGAATGAGGGAAACAGTATGTCTTAGTTATTATTTTGTTGTTGTGAAAGACACCATGACAAGAACAACTCTTATTAAAAAAAGCATTTAATTGAGGGCTTTCTTACAGCTTTTAAATAATGACTCCATTATCATCATGGTAGGAATCAAACAAGCATGGTGCTGGAACAGTAGACGAGAGTTTTACATCCTAATCTGAGGGCAGCAGAGAGAGAGAAAGAGAGACAGATAGACAGACACATAGACAGACAGACAGACTGAGACTGAGACTGGGCCTAGAGTAGGATTTTTGAGACCATAAAGCCCATCTCTGGGAACACACCACCTCCAACAAGGCCACACCTCCCAATCCTTTTCCAACAGTTCCAGTTACCGGGAACCAATTCCCAATCATATAAGCCTATGGGTCATTTCCTTTCCAAACACCACATTCCACTCCCTAGATCTCAGAGGCTTATTATAGCCATTTCATAATGAAAAATACACCCAGTCTGGCTTCAAAAGTCCCCATAGTTTTTTAGTCTTAAGACTGTTTAAAAGTCCAAAGTCTTTTTTGAGATTCAAAGAAATCTCTTATCAACAACTCCCTGTAAAATCAAAATCAAAATAAAAAAAGCAGTAAAATTTCATGTACTTCCAACATATAGTGGCACAGAATATACATTATCATTCCAAAAGGGAGGAGAGGGGCATAGTGAGGAAATTCTGGACCAAAGTAAGAATAAAATCCAGCAGGGCAAACTCCAAATTCTACAACTCCTAGTTGATGTTAAAGGGTTTCTGACTATGACACATTTCTCTTTCTTGGGCTAGTTCTACACTCTTAGCAGCTTGCCTTGGTAGGTACCCCACAACTCTGGCATCATGGTATCTACAATGAAATCTAGGCTTCTTTTTACAGCTTCGAGCAATGGCCTATCTGATTTTCCATGCAGGGACACCCCTGACACATGCCTGGTATCAGCAGCTTTCCTTAGCTATGGAGAAGACTCTATACCTCCTTTCCTGTATCTTTCTTGACTCTAAATCCATGTGGTTGAAGATGCCAAATTCTACTGCTTCCTAGACCTGAAATCTGACCCTCTCCTAAATTGTATTTGTATAAGCTTTCATTGTTATGGATTCCTTAAGCTTTTCTTTAATTCCTTTTCACAAATTGGAAGATTATCTGAATGGACTCTTGCCTTTAGGGCGCTGCTTCCTTTATCCCATTTTGAATCTGGCCTTTTAAAAAACTTTTTATTTCCTTGAGTGATCACTAATAACCACATTAGAAGTCAATTCTGGATTGTCTTGAAATCTTCTCAGTCAACATCAACCCAAAAACTCTTCAATTTAGTCTTAGGCAGACATTTTAGAGAAGAGGAAAAAAAGCTCAGATTCTTTGCCAAAAGGTCACAAGAAAGGTCTGTAGTCCAGTTGGTAGTATTCTTGTCCTCTGAAGCCTCTTAAGCTATGTTGTCCAAGTTGCCCTCAGCACCACTGTCATCCATATTCCTTCTAGGATGACCCGTTTATCCCAACTGGAAGCTTTCAACTGCCTTTTTAGTCCACAGTCGCAGTTTTTCATATCCTTCCAAATAATAATAGGGTCAGACATGACCCCCATTTCTGGTCCTGGCTTCTCTCTTAGTTATTGTTTTGTTGCTGAGAAGAGACACCCTGAGCACAGCAACTCTTATAAAAGAAAACATTTAATTAAAGGCTTGCTTACAGTTTTAGAAGTTACTCCACTATCATCATAGTGGGAAGCAGATAGACTTGGCACCACAGTAGTAGCTGAGAGCTGCTGATCCACAAGCAGCAAGCAGGAAGAGAAAGATACTGAACCTAGGGTGTACCATTGACACCTCAAAGTGCACCCAAGGGGCCCACCTACCCCAATAACTTCACACCTACTCCAGCAAGGCCATACCCCCTAAACTTCTAAAACAGTTCCACTCACTGAGAATCAAACATTCAAACACATTAACCTGTGGAGGCCATTTTCATTCAAACCACCACCGAGTATCTTTTTTTTTTTTTTTTTTTTTTTAGTGTTTTTTTTTTTTTTCCATTTTTTATTAGGTATTTAACTCATTTACATTTCCAATGCTATACCAAAGGTCCCCCATATCCACCCACCCCCACTCCCCTGCCCACCTACTCCCCCTTTTTGGCCCTGGTATTCCCCTGTACTGGGGCATATAAAGTTTGCAAGTCCAATGGGCCTCTCTTTCCAGTGATGGCCGACTAGGCCATCTTTTGATATATATGCAGCTAGAGTCAAGAGCTCCGGGGTACTGGTTAGCTCATAATGTTGTTCCACCTATAGGGTTGCAGATCCCTTTAGCTCCTTGGCTACTTTCTCTAGCTCCTCCATTGGGAGCCCTATGATCCATCCATTAGCTGACTGTGAGCATCCACTTCTGTGTTTGCTGGGCCCCGGCATAGTCTCACAAGAGACAGCTACATCTGCGTCCTTTCAATAAAATCTTGCTAGTGTATGCAATGGTGTCAGCGTTTGGATGCTGATTATGGGGTGGATCCCTGGCTATGGCAGTCTCTACATGGTCCATCCTTTCATCTCAGCTCCAAACTCCGTCTCTGTAACTCCTTCCATGGGTGTTTTGTTCCCAAATCTAAGGAGGGGCATAGTGTCCACACTTCAGTCTTCATTCTCCTTGAGTTTCATGTGTTTAGCAAATTATATCTTATATCTTGGGTATCCTAGGTTTGGGGCTAATATCCACTTATCAGTGAATACATATTGTGTGAGTTTCTTTGTGAATGTGTTACCTCACTCAGGATGATGCCCTCCAGGTCCATCCATTTGGCTAGGAATTTCATAAATTCATTCTTTTTAATAGCTGAGTAGTACTCCATTGTGTAGATGTACCACATTTTCTGTATCCATTCCTCTGTTGAGGGGCATCTAGGTTCTTTCCAGCTTCTGGCTATTATAAATAAGGCTGCTATGAACATAGTGGAGCATGTGTCCTTCTTACCTGTTGGGGCATCTTCTGGATATATGCCCAGGAGAGGTATTGCTGGATCCTCCGGTAGTACTATGTCCAGTTTTCTGAGGAACCGCCAGACTGATTTCCAGAGTGGTTGTACAAGCCTGCAATCCCACCAACAATGGAGGAGTGTTCCTCTTTCTCCACATCCTCGCCAGCATCTGCTGTCACCTGAATTTTTGATCTTAGCCATTCTGACTGGTGTGAGGTGGAATCTCAGGGTTGTTTTGATTTGCATTTCCCTGATGATTAAGGATGTTGAACATTTTTTCAAGTGCTTCTCTGCCATTCGGTATTCCTCAGGTGAGAATTCTTTGTTCAGTTCTGAGCCCCATTTTTTAATGGGGTTATTTGATTTTCTGAAGTCCACCTTCTTGAGTTCTTTATATATGTTGGATATTAGTCCCCTATCTGATTTAGGATAGGTAAAGATCCTTTCCCAATCTGTTGGTGGTCTTTTTGTCTTATTGACGGTGTCTTTTGCCTTGCAGAAACTTTGGAGTTTCATTAGGTCCCATTTGTCGATTCTCGATCTTACAGCACAAGCCATTGTTGTTCTGTTCAGGAATTTTTCCCCTGTGCCCATATCTTCAAGGCTTTTCCCCACTTTCTCCTCTATAAGTTTCAGTGTCTCTGGTTTTATGTGAAGTTCCTTGATCCACTTAGATTTGACCTTAGTACAAGGAGATAAGTATGGATCGATTCGCATTCTTCTACACGATAACAACCAGTTGTGCCAGCACCAATTGTTGAAAATGCTGTCTTTCTTCCACTGGATGGTTTTAGCTCCCTTGTCGAAGATCAAGTGACCATAGGTGTGTGGGTTCATTTCTGGATCTTCAATTCTATTCCATTGGTCTACTTGTCTGTCTCTATACCAGTACCATGCAGTTTTTATCACAATTGCTCTGTAGTAAAGCTTTAGGTCTGGCATGGTGATTCCGCCAGAAGTTCTTTTATCCTTGAGAAGACTTTTTGCTATTCTAGGTTTTTTGTTATTCCAGACAAATTTGCAAATTGCTCCTTCCAATTCGTTGAAGAATTGAGTTGGAATTTTGATGGGGATTGCATTGAATCTGTAGATTGCTTTTGGCAAGATAGCCATTTTTACAATGTTGATCCTGCCAATCCATGAGCATGGGAGATCTTTCCATCTTCTGAGATCTTCTTTAATTTCTTTCTTCAGAGATTTGAAGTTTTTATCATACAGATCTTTCACTTCCTTAGTTAGAGTCACGCCAAGATATTTTATATTATTTGTGACTATTGAGAAGGGTGTTGTTTCCCTAATTTCTTTCTCAGCCTGTTTATTCTTTGTATAGAGAAAGGCCATTGACTTGTTTGAGTTTATTTTATATCCAGCTACTTCACCGAAGCTGTTTATCAGGTTTAGGAGTTCTCTGGTAGAATTTTTAGGGTCACTTATATATACTATCATATCATCTGCAAAAAGTGATATTTTGACTTCCTCTTTTCCAATTTGTATCCCCTTGATCTCCTTTTGTTGTCGAGTTGCTCTGGCTAATACTTCAAGTACTATGTTGAAAAGGTAGGGAGAAAGTGGGCAGCCTTGTCTAGTCCCTGATTTTAGTGGGATTGCTTCCAGCTTCTCTCCATTTACTTTGATTTTGGCTACTGGTTTGCTGTAGATTGCTTTTATCATGTTTAGGTATGGGCCTTGAATTCCTGATCTTTCCAAAACTTTTATCATGAATGGGTGTTGGATCTTGTCAAATGCTTTTTCTGCATCTAACGAGATGATCATGTGGTTTTTGTCTTTGAGTTTGTTTATATAATGGATTACATTGATGGATTTTCGTATATTAAACCATCCCTGCATCCCTGGAATAAAACCTACTTGGTCAGGATGGATGATTGCTTTAATGTGTTCTTGGATTCGGTTAGCGAGAATTTTATTGAGGATTTTTGCATCGATATTCATAAGAGAAATTGGTCTGAAGTTCTCTATCTTTGTTGGATCTTTCTGTGGTTTAGGTATCAGAGTAATAGTGGCTTCATAAAATGAGTTGGGTAGAGTACCTTCTACTTCTATTTTGTGAAATAGTTTGTGCAGAATTGGAATTAGATCTTCTTTGAAGGTCTGATAGAACTCTGCACTAAACCCATCTGGTCCTGGGCTTTTTTTGGTTGGGAGACTATTAATAACTGCTTCTATTTCTTTAGGTGATATGGGACTGTTTAGATGGTCAACTTGATCCTGATTCAACTTTGGTACCTGGTATCTGTCCAGAAATTTGTCCATTTCGTCCAGGTTTTCCAGTTTTGTTGAGTATAGCCTTTTGTAGAAGGATCTGATGGTGTTTTGGATTTCTTCAGGATCTGTTGTTATGTCTCCCTTTTCATTTCTGATTTTGTTAATTAGGATTTTGTCCCTGTGCCCTTTAGTGAGTCTAGCTAAGGGTTTATCTATCTTGTTGATTTTCTCAAAGAACCAACTCCTCGTTTGGTTAATTCTTTGAATAGTTCTTCTTGTTTCCACTTGGTTGATTTCACCCCTGAGTTTGATTATTTCCTGCCGTCTACTCCTCTTGGGTGAATTTGCTTCCTTTTTTTCTAGGGCTTTTAGATGTGTTGTCAAGCTGCTAGTATGTGCTGTCTCCCGTTTCTTCTTGGAGGCACTCAGCGCTATGAGTTTCCCTCTTAGAAATGCTTTCATTGTGTCCCATAGGTTTGGGTACGTTGTGGCTTCATTTTCATTAAACTCTAAAAAGTCTTTAATTTCTTTCTTTATTCCTTCCTTGACCAAGGTATCATTGAGAAGAGTGTTATTCAGTTTCCACGTGAATGTTGGCTTTCCATTATTTATGTTGTTATTGAAGATCAGTCTTAGGCCATGGTGGTCTGATAGGATACATGGGACAATTTCAATATTTTTGTATCTATTGAGGCCTGTTTTGTGACCAATTATATGGCCAATTTTGGAGAAGGTCCCGTGAGGTGCTGAGAAGAAGGTATATCCTTTTCTTTTAGGATAAAATGTTCTGTAGATATCTGTCAGGTCCATTTGTTTCATAACTTCTGTTAGTTTCACTGTGTCCCTGTTTAGTTTCTGTTTCCACGATCTGTCCTTTGAAGAAAGTGGTGTGTTGAAGTCTCCCACTATTATTGTGTGAGGTGCAATGTATGCTTTGAGCTTTACTAAAGTGTCTCTAATGAATGTGGCTGCCCTTGCATTTGGTGCGTAGATATTCAGAATTGAGAGTTCCTCTTGGAGGATTTTACCTTTGATGAGTATGAAGTGTCCCTCCTTGTCTTTTTTGATAATTTTGGGTTGGAAGTCGATTTTATCCGATATTAAAATGGCTACTCCAGCTTGTTTCTTCAGTCCATTTGCTTGGAAAATTGTTTTCCATCCTTTCACTCTGAGGTAGTGTCTGTCTTTTTCCCTGAGATGGGTTTCCTGTAAGCAGCAGAATGTTGGGTCCTGTTTGTGTAGCCAGTCTGTTAGTCTATGTCTTTTTATTGGGGAATTGAGTCCATTGATATTAAGAGATATTAAGGAAAAGTAATTGTTGCTCCCTTTTATTTTTGTTGTTAGAGTTGGCATTCTGTTCTTGTGGCTGTCTTCTTTTTGGTTTGTTGAATGATTACTTTCTTGGTTGTTCTAGGGCGTGATTTCCGTCCTTGTATTGCTTCTTTTCTGTTATTATCCTTTGAAGGGCTGGATTCGTGGAAAGATATTGTGTGAACTTGGTTTTGTCGTGGAATACTTTGGTTTCTCCATCTATGGTAATTGAGAGTTTGGCCGGGTATAGTAGCCTGGGCTGGCATTTGTGTTCTCTTAGTGTCTGTATAATATCTGTCCAGGCTCTTCTGGCTTTCATAGTCTCTGGTGAAAAGTCTGGTGTAATTCTGATAGGCCTTCCTTTATATGTTACTTGACCTTTCTCCCTTACTGCTTTTAATATTCTATCTTTATTTAGTGCATTTGTTGTTCTGATTATTATGTGTCGGGAGGAATTTCTTTTCTGGTCCAGTCTATTTGGAGTTCTGTATGCTTCTTGTATGATCATGGGCATCTCTTTTTTTATGTTTGGGAAGTTTTCTTCTATTATTTTGTTGAAGATATTAGCTGGCCCTTTAAGTTGAAAATCTTCATTCTCATCAATTCCTATTATCCGTAGGTTTGGTCTTCTCATTGAGTCCTGGATTACCTGGATGTTTTGAGTTAGGATCCTTTTGCATTTTGTATTTTCTTTGACTGTTGTGTCGATGTTCTCTATGGAATCTTCTGCACCTGAGATTCTCTCTTCCATTTCTTGTATTCTGTTGCTGATGCTCGCATCTATGGTTCCAGATCTCTTTCCTAGGGTTTCTATCTCCAGCGTTGCCTCGCTTTGGGTTTTCTTTATTGTGTCTACTTCCCCTTTTAGTTCTATTATGGTTTTGTTCATTTCCATCACCTGTTTGGATGTGTTTTCCTGCTTTTCTTTAAGAGCCTGTAACTCTTTAGCAGTGCTCTCCTGTAAATCTTTAAGTGACTTATGAAAGTCCTTCTTGATGTCCTCTATCATCATCATGAGAAATGTTTTTAAATCTGTGTCTAGATTTTCGGTTGTGTTGGGGTGCCCAGGACTAGGTGGGGTGGGAGTGCTGCGTTCTGATGATGGTGAGTGGTCTTGATTTCTGTTAGTAGGATTCTTACGTTTGCCTTTCGCCATCTGGTAATCTCTGAAGCTAGCTGTTTTAGTTGTCACTGTTAAGAGCTTGTTCTTCAGGTGACTCTGTTAGCCTCTATGAGCAGACCTGGAGGGTAGCACTCTCCTTAGTTTCAGTGGGCAGAGTATTCTCTGCAGGCAAGCTCTCTTCTTGCAAGGCAGGTACCCAGATATCTGGTGTTCGAACCAGACTCCTGGCAGAAGTTGTGTTCCACTCACTAGAGGTCTTAGGATCACGTGTGGAATCCTGTGTGGGCCCTTGCGGGTGTCAGGCGACTCAGCTGGCAAGGTAGCCGGGGCTCGAGTGGAGTGGAAGGGGTTTGTGCCCCAGATCAAGCCCGGGTAGCCTGCTTCCCTATGTACCGCAGTCTCAAGTTCCACGCGATTGGATTGGGGTAGGCGCTGTGTTCCACTCACCAGAGGTCTTAGGGTCCCGTGGGGAGTCCCGTGTGGGCCCTTGCGGGTGTTGGGCAAGACTCTGCTGTCAAGGTAGCCCGGGGCTCGAGTCTCGAGTCGAGCGGAAGGGACTTGTGCCCCAGATCAGGCCCGGGTAGCCTGCTTCCCTATGTATCGCAGTCTCAAGTTCCGCGCGATTGGATTGGGGCAGGCACTGTGATCCACTCACCAGAGGTCTTAGGGTCCCGTGGGGAGTCCCGTGTGGACCCTTGCGGGTGTTGGGCAAGACTCTGCTGTCAAGGTAGCCCGGGGCTCGAGTCTCGAGTCGAGCGGAAGGGACTTGTGCCCCAGATCAGGCCCGGGTAGCCTACTTCCCTATGTACCGCAGTCTCGAGTTCCGCGCGATTGGATTGGGGCAGGCACTGTGGTCCACTCACCAGAGGTCTTAGGGTCCCGTGGGGAGTCCCGTGTGGACCCTTGCGGGTGTTGGGCAAGACTCTGCTGTCAAGGTAGCCCGGGGCTCGAGTCTCGAGTCGAGCGGAAGGGACTTGTGCCCCAGATCAGGCCCGGGTAGCCTACTTCCCTATGTACCGCAGTCTCGAGTTCCGCGCGATTGGATTGGGGCAGGCACTGTGGTCCACTCACCAGAGGTCTTAGGGTCCCGTGGGGAGTCCCGTGTGGACCCTTGCGGGTGTTGGGCAAGACTCTGCTGGCAAGGTAGCCCGGGGCTCGAGTCTCGAGTCGAGCGGAAGGCCACCACCGAGTATCTTAAATGGAAAAAGATTTTACATGCATGCCTATAATAAATGATTCGAGCTGTGATAACCTGTAGTCACACACCAGTCCCAGGTGTGGAAGGCCACATTGTCGACTGCTTAGCTTAGTCGGCCTTTGGATAGAGCTGTGTTACCTTTAAAGACACATCTCTCATATCCAAGTGGGATTTACTTTTCTCATGCTTACTGCTCACTCGTTATGTGCCTCTAATTTTTTATAGATCGCAAATATCAAAAGTATTTTCCTTCACTTCCAATATGCTGTAGCTGATCTTTGTGGTTACTCCACCCTGAAGGACATCCATCATAACTCTCCCTTTTTTCAGTGTGATAATTTCTGAAGGATACAGCATGGAAAAGAGCAAAGCTAAATGGCTCCATGGTGGGCAGGTCTCACAACTACCATCACAACCATATAGTCAAGATTAACTTTATCAGTCCTGGGTCACATTGACAACAAACCCTTTTCATACAGTGAGCTTCACTACAAATGTCACCCACATCTTTTCTTTCTATTCAAAGTCCATAATCCAAGTTCTATCATGAGAAAAATATAAGAAAAATCATAATTGAGGAGTGTGCTTTTATAACATTTTTAAAAGATTGACAGTGTGACATGATCTAGAGTCATTTGGGAATGTGGAAGCTCAATTGAGAAGTAACCCCAATCAGATTGGCAGGAGGCCAAGCCTGTGCTACATTTTATTGATTGATTGATTGATTGATTGATTGATTGTTTTTCACTCCAGAAATTTTTGTTCCTTTTATTGAAAATGTATTTTTTCTTGAATAATGTGTCTTAATTATTGTCTCCTCCCTTTATTCCTCTCAGTTCCTCCCTGTCTCCTCTCCCATTAGGATCTATCCCTTCTGTCTCTCTTTAGAACGAAAATGAAAAAGTCTTTAATTGGGTAATAATAAAACATGATATAATAATGTGACAAGTATTTACATATGTGGTAAATTTTGATATTACCTTTGCAACATTTCCATAAATCTAAAACTACTTTAAATTAAAATTTTATTTTAAAATTTTAATGTTTTATTGAGAGCCACAGGATCATAAAATTTTTAGGTAGCAATGGTTCTTAAATTCTGACCCAATGCTATTAAATTAATGATTCCAAAACTGAGCATTTACCACAATCACCTTTGGGACTCTTTAACCCTGATTATTCTGCCCTGATCCCCAGAGATTTGGTAGGGCTCAAGGATTTGATATTCTAAGAGCCAAGATGATATTAGTCTGCTAGTCCATATGCAAAACCACTACTGGGGGTAAGGGAGGGAGTCTTGGGACTCAAATGAAGTTTTCATTTGTTCATTTTCATCAATAAAGAGGGTGAGTCAGGTTTATTTGAAAGGATTTCTTCCTGTCATTGTGCAAACCTTGATATCATAATCATTGATATATAATGCTTTTCTTAAATCTTCAGTTAACTTTTTAAATTGCACATTTGGTTTTTCATAATTAGTAACTGTTTTCTTTGTCAAGTTTGGTTCTGGGGAAAGCTACTTATAAGCGATTGCTAGAAATTTCCAGGTAAAGGGTAGTTTTATCCTATAAATCTATACGATTATGGTGCTCATCTTAGAATGAACTTGGAATTTGTCGCCTCAATAATGTATGCCCTAAAATAATCGGTTGAGAGGAAGCCCATGTTTGGATGCTTGTACCTGTGGTTCGTGTCTGTGAAGACAGATTCTGAAAGAAAAGTGTAGGAGGGCTAATCAGCTTGACAAATGTCAGAGGGCTCACAGCACAGATTTGGATTGTCTTGTTAGCTTGTTAGCGGTTGGGCTTGTGTGGGGGTCAGGATGCATACCGCGTGAGACTTTGAGCATGAAGCTGTCAATGCCCTGATTTGAAGAGTCCTCAGAACTGCTTGCTTCAAGACTTGCTGAGAATAATGACATCTGTATCATTTTTTTAATGGATCTTCAGCTGTGGATAATTAGTTTAAAAGAAGAATATTTAGTTAGCTGGGGGAAGGGGTTAAGTTTATGGTATTTCAAAATAAGCTGGATTTAGAGAAGGCAGATCACTGAAAGCCTTTGACAGGTTATTAATTCCTTTCATGCACATGGTTTTATTTCACCTTAGATCTTTACGAAAATGTTTGAAAATTTTGTGACTTTGGTAATTGCAGGGTAAAAATCCACGACATCACTCAGGGTTGTTACCCTGAGCCAGAGTCATCTAAAAAGCTTAATCCTGTGAGACTGGTGCTGATTCTTGCTCTCAAACACAAACATAATAGAGGGTTCTCTCATTCTTAGTTTGACTAGCAGGTTTGTTACAATGTCTGGGGCAACTCTCTGTATCACATCAAGGAGCTTCGGCCCCAGCTGCTGCGCCAGCATATGCTATGCGAAGAGTGAGGACCCTAGTCTCTCTCTGAGCAGCAGATGTGGTTTTCTTCCTCGGAGCATCAGGGAGTGCTTCCCCAAAAGCAACAGCTCAAATGTGAGAAGGGAGCAGCCTGCACTGTGGGGGTGGCACCACTCTGCTCATTCACCTGAGAGAGAAAGGGGGATGCTGGGAACGAAATAGCAGGAGGAAAAAATAGAACTGTCTACTGGGGGACTGACATCTAGGATTGTCAAAAGTCCTCCTCCAGCTCTTCATACTCAAGTTTATTTAATAATAATCTAGAAGGCAATGGAAAAATAGGCACCATGTTTCAGGAGTTTCTCTTTCACACTGAATATCACTTGTCTTTCCCTGAGCTTCCAGAACTCCGTTCTCTTCTTCTAGTTACTTCTGTTCCTCTCTGCTACACTTGTGCCTCTCTGCTCCCTCTTGCTTCTTTTCCTCTCTGTGGTAAGCCAGGACAATAACAGGACCATGCACTCATGCACTGAGTGACTTTTCTTCTTCTTTCACATATTGATGCTATGATGATCCAGCTTCCATTTTGCTTTGTCTGTTTCTGGTTCCTTCTGTTTCCTGTGGTCCATTTGAGTCCAGGCACAGCCATACTTATCTGCTTGTCCCCATTTATGTTTTGTATCTCCAGAGGTTTTTTTTTTTTTTCCTCCATAATATCTGCCATACAAATAAATGGTTAAGCTGCTCTCCAGTGACTGTATCACCACCTATATCATTTGTTTCTTCTTCTTTTCATTATTTTCCCCCTTTTTTAATTAGATATTTTCTTCTTTTACATTTCAAATGCTATCCTAAAAGTCCCCTATACTCTTCCCCAGCCCTGCTCCCCTACCCACTCACTCTCACTTCTTGGCCCTGGCGTTCCTCTGTACTGGGGCATATAAAGTTTGCTAGACCAAGAGGCCTCTCTTCCCAATGATGGCTGACTAGGCCATCTTCTACTACATATGCAGCTAGAAATATGAGCTTTGGGGGTACTGATTAGTTCATATTGCTGTTCCACCTATAGGGTTGCAGACCCCTTCAGCTCTTGGGTGCTTTCTCTAGCTCCTATATTGGGGGCCCTGTGTTCCATCCAATACTGTGATCATCCACTTCTGTACCCAAGATACAACTTCCAAAACACAAGAAAATCAAGAAGGAAGACCAACACATGGATACTTCATTCCTCTCTAGAATACGGAATAAGATATCCATGGAAGGAGTTGCAGAGACAAAGTTTGGAGCTAAGACGAAAGGATGGACCATCCAGAGACTACCCCACCCAGGGGTCCATCCCATAATCAGCCACCAAACGCAGACACTATTGCATACGCCAGCAAGATTTTGCTGAAGGGACCCTGATATAGCTGTCTTCTTTTATTTCTTATGCTACTGGTTCTGCCTTGTATTCTAGCACAGAGCATTGACTTTGTCTGGAGTAGTATCAATCATACTTTACACATTAACATTAGTAGTTAAATACAGTCATTGCTTACTAGTTGTGGATTTGAATAAGAAGTGCCCCACATGAACTCACATATTTGAATACTTAGTCCCCAGCTGGTGGCACTGTTTTGGATTTTGTGGAACCTCTTGGGCATGGCCGGCAGAGGTGGATAAACCTGGGCATGCCTTTGAAGGTTAGATTTTAGCCCCATCTCTAGTTCCAACTCCTTGGTCAGATCTACTGAGCTGTAAGGAGCCCTAGCTACATGCTTTGACCACCACAGGATCTGCCATGTTTTCTTTGCCATGATGGCTGTAGCTTCTCAAACTGTGAGCTGAAATCAACCCTCCCTCCCTTCAGTTGCATTTGTTGGTTATCTGGTCACAACTATGAGAAAATGCATTGGTTTCCAACTCATGTTTTGAAGTCATACTACATCCTGTAGAGGAAGGATGTAGCAAATATAGTTCTCTGCCAAACCAGTGGTCCTAGCATGAGGCTGGGAGACGTCTCCTTTCTATTTGATTAAACTCAGGAACAGAAGCTTCCTAGTAATAAGGGGAAGAAGTGTTTAGAAACAGACACAGACTTTTAATTCTACACTCACTAACGGAACTTAGCATTTCCTACTCGTTTAGAAACTTTGTGATTTCACCTGGGGAAAAAAAAAAGGAATGATGGTTGTCTGTCCTCACAGGATTGCTTTGCAGAACAAATGAGATTTATACACACGATTGCAAATGCTACTATCTATGTGTGCTGAACAGATACAGAGGATATTGTTTTCTGTGAAGAGCTATCAAGTACACATTTGGTTATCTTGTCAGTTCCTAACCTGTTCTCACAACTAAGCTTGCTCTCTCTACTGTGATTTCAGCATACTTACCTACTTGTCTGTGGACAGCATACCATGAGGTTTTCTTCTGTGAGAAGCCTCTCAGGACCTTAAGCAGATGCTTCAGGGACTACTGTTCTCTGTATTGATGAAAAACAGGTCTGGGGGCTACGCCAAAGGCTACAATCATTTGCAAAGAAAAAAACCTCAATTAGTCTGTGGGCCAGCTTGTGTGGGATTTTCTTGGTTGATGATTGATGGTGGAGGGCCCATTTTGCATGGTGCCATGCCTGGTCTGGTGGTCCTGGGTTTTATAAAAAAAAATCAGGCTGAGCACAATGAGGAATAAGCTAGTATGCAGCACTTCTCCATGGTAGTGGACTCCACCCACTCCCGCCTCCAGGTTCCTTCCCTCTTTGAGTTCCTGCTCTGACTTCCTTTGATAATAAACAGTAATGTGAAGTATTAGCAAAATAAACTCTTTTTTTTTCACTGAGTGGCTTTGGGCATAGTGTTTCATCAGAACAAGAGAAACCCTGACTAAAATAAAGGTACCTGGGCATAAATTTTAGGCTACTTTTATTGTGTTGTTGGATAAATGTTCCAACTTCTCAACCTTATAATCTCTCATCTTGATAACTGTGACAATTGTTTCTTCAGTGTTCTCAAAAAGCAGAGGCCAACTCCCACTAAGTGTTCCATAGTAAGAATGTTGAATGTGTAGTACCAATGTGTTAAACATGGCAAAAGCAAGGCATTGGCTAGTGAAGTGTGAGGCCAGGAGTAAGATGAGAAGTCAGGGAAAAAGACTGCTTGATACAAATTTTGTTCAATTGTTTACATCAGTGTTTAAGCTTCAGATGACTCTCTTGGGTTACTTGGTTCTCTGGTCCCATTGGGGTTGTCATTCTTGGCCCTTTTGCTTGTGCTTTGGAGACAGTGGAAAGACGATACTAAATGTGGTAGCGAATGGTTCTAGCATTTGAGTAGAGATTTCTAACATCTTTCACTTAGGGATAGCTAGCCCTCAAGTCTTGCCTAATGCCCACACCATTACTACGGAGAGTTCCAAGCCCACTCCAGGGTGTCAAGAGGTAGATTATTCCTTATTGCAACAAAGAAATGATTCAAGGTGACAGATATAGAAGAGCTGTGCACTAGCCTGCTCTTAATTAGCAGAGACTAAAGGCCACATAATGGAAATCCTCTTAGGGAGAGCCTGGTGGTACCAAATAATCCTCTTTGACAAGTCTTCCTCTGTCAGTTTTAGGCAAATTAACAACTTCAAAGAAATGGCAATTGTGCCTGTCTTCCAGCTGTGGTGATTCCGAGGCTCAGTGTGATACTTTTAACTGCTTGCCTGATCAAAATGCCTGAAAGCCCCGTCCATTCCTCCAGAGGATCATTAAGAGGAAATGGAAGTGTATCCACTGGTGCCTGCCAATCTTTTCCATCAAATGCTATATTTGACTGACAGGTGACACTCTGCTTCACAGTATGTGGTAAAGTCAGACCAACCCAATCTGGTCCTTACAGGAAATTGAGGAGCCCCAGTCATTTTAGGAAGAAGCCATTTTCTAAATGTGAGTGCTGCTCACTCATCTCAGTTTCTTTACTTTCCCGGCTTGGTGTCGGTTCACTTCGGAAGCATGTGAATTACTGTTGGGGAAATAGTGTTGTGGGTTTCCTCTACCTACAGCTTTTCACCCAAGCCTGCAGTAAAAAAAGAAACTGAAACTTCTTTATGGCTACTACCTTGCTGATCACTGTTGCTAACTTGATGACTGGTCTGCATCTTTAGTTTATCCATTATCTCCTTATTTCCCTTTGGGTTCCAGCCACTTCTTGCTTGCTTGTCTCATAAATATAGAGCTTGAATTTCTGTGCAATATAAAGTGGGTTGTTCAATAAGACATGTGAATAAAAGCTACTCATCTTTATGGATTTTACCATGGTGAGTTTGGGGCATCTAGAATGGATGAAGAATTGGTTTTCTCTGTGTCTAGGTTATATAACATATACCAAAATTATTTTTAAATATAAGAGAAGTTGGAAACTAGATACATCTCCTATGGTGACGCTTCCACATACTTCATTGCCCGGATTTAAGAGCTACTGGTTGGTCCATTAATTTGGACAGCTCCTCTGGGCTCTTTCCCCTTGTCTCTGACTCTATGATGACTGTTCTGAGATGTCTCCATTTCCTTCTGTTCTCTACCTGGGCTTCTTAACAGGCAGCCTCTATTCCTCCTCTGAGAAATCAACATTCCCACTTCACTGAGAAAAAAAAGTCCCTAGCATCTTTCAACTAATGCCTAAACATATATAGTCTTGCTTACTTTCTAGTCTGTCTCTTTTTGTAAGTGAAGTTTCATTGAAACATGGTCATATTTATTCACTTATATATGGTCTACATCTCTGTTTCAGAACACAGAGCAGTTCTGAATCACAGGGATGGAAAACATGCTTAAAATGTCTACCATATAGCTCCTGTTAGAAAGTCTTCCAAGCCCTGCTCTAGGGAAAATGATAATCTTCCTTACAGGAGCCTCCACCCAGTCTACCGACTAATTCCTCCTGACATTTGCTTTATCTATGGCCATCAGTTCCTGTTCTTCCTCACATCAATATCTTCTTCATTGGTTATTTCTCTGGTATATAAGTTAAGCTGCTTTAATTAAAGATGGTTCTGTTCTTCACAAGTGATATAAGCATTGTCATAGGAATAATGCCTGCAGGGGCAGAGCAGGGACAGAGGGTTTCTAAGTGTGTTTCCAATGTGGTGGTGTTGATGTAAGGTCTAAAAAGGTAGTTTAGCTATAAGGGCTCTGCCTTCATCAGTGGATTAATACTATCATTAGGGAATAACTAGGGTAGGTATCACAAGACTGGATTGATTTCTGAAGGGTATAAGAGTAAATCTAGCCCCACTCTGGCTCCTTCCCTCCTGTCTCACCATGGGACATCTCTCTCTCGCATCTAACTCATCCATGATCTGCCTTCTGACATCTTATGATACAGCCAGAAGACTGTCACTAGAGGTTGATAGGTCAGGTGGCTCAGTCTGGGACTTTCAGCCTCTAGAGTCTTGAGCTAAACAGACCTCTTTTCATTTTCCATTTCCCATTGTCTGGTGCTTTGTGTGGCAGTCCCCAAACAGTAAGACACTTGACTTTGCTGGATTGTTTTAATTTCCCTTGGCAAGAGTGCCAACCTTTACAAATAAAGGATCTGGGTTTTCTGAGACCTTGTTCCTAAAGCAATATAGAGGCAAACCTACATTAGGCAGGTTTTACCTTTAGAATGTTATGCCAGCTCTATACAAATTTCAGTCTCTATTTATGACATTTAAAAATATCTTATCTTTAATAGATTTTCTTTCAGTTAAGCCTGTTTTTTCATAAATCTGTTTCTTCCATGGAAATGCCAAGGTGCCTCTACACAATGGAGCATTTTTACAACTGGGGAGCTTTAAGGTATAATTTGCATGATAATGTCTACAGAATTTCATTTATCCTTCCTGGGGAGTGTGTGAGTTTAGATTCTGAATTGATAATGAGCGAATTAACTAAAGAAAATATCAATGTCAGGATCTCTTTCTATGATTTAAAGAAGACCGTTATAAATGCCCTTTAGGGGTCAATCTTTAAGGCATATTTTATAGGATATTCAGCTCATCAGCTTAAAATCTTTCCTTGGATCTTCCATCCCTGTTGTTAGGTTGTTAAGTATTCTAACTCATCTCAATGGTTGGTCTTTAACTTAGAAGGTGGCAATCTACTCAGGACTCATAGGTCAGCATGTTCCTGCTTCCTAACCACCACTAGTAGCTGTGACCCTGAACAGGGTCAGGTTCCTAATAACAAGGAAAGCTGATTGGTGGTATAGCAAGACCTCTCTCTATTGTTAGGATTGTAACCAACCACTCCCAACATACATGCCACTGTAATAAGAGACAAAAACAGGCTCTTTTAAGAGAAATATTTGTCAAACTTCACCTTCATGTTGTCAATTTGCCTCTTTCTTTTTTAAAGTCAGGTTGGTTTCTGTACGTTTGTAAATGCAGTGACACTAGGTGATTTTTAAGAAAGGAGAATGGAATTACAAGGACTGAAATGACATCACTCTAAAGTATTAATATGGGTCTAAATGAAGTAGCAGTGGTGTAAGTATGGCTTTGCTTCAAATCATAGCTTTAGAATAGAAGCAAGCCATGGGGCGCACCCACCCCTCATTTCCTGCAAGTCTAGAATAAGTATGCCATATGATTCTTTTTCTGTCATTTGAGATTCCATTAAATTTGTCACCCACATGTTATCTTTAAAGAGCCTTTAATCATCACATCAAGAGCATCATCATTTCTGGATATTTGCTCAACACCTTTTGTCCAAAATAGCTGACATTTACTAAGTACTGAGACTATGGGGCAGGCAGCCCAGTTCTGAGAGCTTGTGTATTCCAAAACATTTGGTCCTTGCAAAACCAGTGCCAGAAGACCTCTTCTTACTCTGCTTGTTTTAACATTCGATGCTTGGCAGTCTCTGGCTATCTGAGCAGGAGTCATGCTCACAGCACTGCACTGCTGTCTGTCATAGTAATCTATGATCTATGCACAGAAGCATGCACCCCAGCTTCATTGGGAGCTGCACAGAACCCTATGTGCAAATCTCAAAGTAAACTGAAGTTCCCAGAAATAAACCACACCTATGATGCGGACTCTATAAAGCTGAATGACTCATGAACTTCATGATTGAGAAAGTAAAATGTTACAGATAAAAGCTCAATTATCCTGGGTTATATCTACTTTGGTCCTTACTACTGTATTTGGTAAATGCCTCTTCATTCTACAGCTAATCAAGTCTCATGTAACCACTTCCACAGTAGAGCCTGTCTTTGAGGATGACATAAATCCATGTTCTTGAGAGGTAGCCCCTTGTATTTGGGTAAAGAATAAATTCTCTCTCTCATTCCCTTTGTGGTAAAACTGTCTGTGTTAATACTAAGCATTATATGATTTTAGACTAAGTCTATTAAAAGTGTTTCTCTAATATTGCCTCCCTTTTTCTACACAAAAATGTATTGTTTGAAAGCATCTTCTAACCTCAACCCCACCTAGAAAACTACTTTACCTTTAAAGGGAAATCACCACCTATTGATTAAAGTGGTATACACATATGATCAGATGTTGTCAAAAAACCAGTAAAGATATTCATTGTATCAACAACATAATATCGTTCTATATTGGACTCTCGTGGCCTCTGTGTGTGAGCATTACAATGCTACCAAAAGGTTAAGCAATTGCAGGATCAGTCCCTACCCTGAATGGTCACAATTACTTCTGCCTAGATTGAGAACAATTTATTGAATGTATTCATGGTTCATTGACTTCTCCTAAGAATTCTCCAGTCACCTGAATTAATGTCATGCTTGAATAGTAGAAAAGGTCTAGCTGCTTTTATTTTGTGATACAGTCTTACCATGAGCAATGGAAGCAGATGTCTGTGTGGATATAAAAAGGAACTGTAGGGTAGGAGAAGCAAAGGTTTAATTGGGAGAGATAAGTAGATCTCAGTACCTGTGGCACAACTGAAGAACAAGTAATCATCAGAGTGGCACTGGGCAGAATTTTCCAAGCTTGGAGAACATGATAAAGTGCCTTGAAGCTCAGTCAAATGTTTCACAGAAGCTGATAAAATGACCTAATTTCCCCAAAATCACAACCATTGATTAATTCCTAAATCAAACATCAATTTAAATTCTTTGTTTCCAGGACAAAAACACATGGTTGGAGGTCAGTTAAAGTAAGTTATTCTGGGCCATCCCTTTTCCTGAAAAACAAAAACAAAAATAAAAACAAAACAAACAAACAAAAAAACCCCAAAAAGTCTTATTTAGATGAACTCTTTGCCTCCTTTCCACATAGTTACAACCCTGCTTGTTGGTATTCTTGCCCATACTGTGGAAAGCACCAGTCAACAGACTATTTTTTTTTTTAGGTATTTATTTCATTTACATTTCCAATGCTATCCCAAAAGTCCCCCACATGCTCCCCCACCCACGCCCCCACCCACCCACTCCAACTTCTTGGCCCTGGCGTTCCCCTGTACTGAGGCATATAAAGTTTGCATGACCAATGGGCCTCTCTTTCCACTGATGGCCGACTAGGCCATCTTCTGATACATATGCAGCTAGAGACATGAGCTCCAGGGAGTACTGGTTAGTTCATATTGTTGTTCCACCTATAGGTTTGCAGATCCCTTTAGCTCCTTGGGTACTTTCTCTAGCTCCTCCATTGGGGGCCCTGTGATCCATCCAATAGCTGACTATGAGCATCCACTTCTGTGTTTGCTAGGCCCTAGCATAGTCTCACAAGAGACAGCTATATCTGGGTCCTTTCAGCAAAATCTTGCTGGTGTATGCAATGATGTCAGCGTTTGGAAGCTGATTATGTGTTGGATCCCCGGATATGGTAGTCTCTAGATGGTCCATCCTTTCGTCTCAGCTCCAAACTTTGTCTCTGTAACTCCTTCCATGGGTGTTTTGTTCCCAATTCTAAGAAGGAGCAAAGTGTCAACACTTTGGTCTTCGTTCTTCTTGAGTTTCATGTGTTTAGCAAATTGTATCTTATATCTTGGGTATTCTAAGTTTCTGGGCTAATATCCACTTATTAGTGAGTACATATTGTTCAACAGACTATTCTTAACTGCTTTCTCTTCTTGTTTTACCAATGAGTCCAAAATTCCTCAGTTAAGGTAAAACCTAGCAATTATTGACATTATAGAAAAGACTGATTGAAGGCTCCAAACCCTGAAGTCATGGAACTGAGAACTATTTCAGAGATCTCTCTCTGAAATCACTACCCATGAAAATCCTCACTAAATGATTTAGATCAGTGGTCAATAGAGTGAGGAACAGTGAACTATGTTGCTAATACCATTCAAAGTACATCTAGAATTTATGAAGAGATAGATCCTACCTATACATGCATATTTGAAGAGAGAAGATGTGGGACCAAAGGGGACTTTAATCAAGGAAATTTTTTTTTCTTGTTAGTGAGAATTAGAATCTATTTACTGGGGAGGAGCCCCCATCCTTGGTCATTGTTTTATAAATTCACTTGAAATGCAGGTAGACTACTCTGGGTCTGTAGGTTGAGCTTCATCTCCTAACAAATGTTCTACTGAGCATCATTAAGAGTATTAAATAAAAGGTCTAGTTAGTGGCTACCTCCTATAAGAAATGTAACAGTGAAAGGAAAAGAAAAGCAACAGTCCATGAAACATGCAGGGAGTAAAGCAGGTCTCTGGAGGGGATTCCATGGTGGCTTTTTATAAGGCAATGTTTTTTAGGACATGAGAAGACAGATTAACATGTTCTCACTGAAATCATTATCCTAACCTCAGCAATAGAGATGGGAGTTCTCACACATGGAAAACCCGAATAACAACCCTTTCACATTAACCACTCACTTTCCTCAAGATAATCTTAATCATCATAGTTTCCCATATAGCTCATCCATAAACATTTCTATACATATTTCTAAAATATACCTTCTCAAATTACAGCTTCATCAACCACTACCAACACAACCAAAACCCTAGCAATTTCTCAGTGGCATCAAATTTTGTGTTTTATAATAAAAAGAGAACTATGTAAGTCATAAGTTTATAGTTTAATGAAATTTCATAAATTGGTAATGCAGTATAGTCAGGACTCTGATTAAAAGGTAGAAGTTCCCTCTCCTCCAATGAATTTTGAATTTTAAACAGATTCATGTAATATGTGTTCTGTGTTTAGTTGAAAATTATTTTAGTAAGATCTAGACTGTTCAAGTATTTGCAATAATATTCATGCATTTTATTTAGCTGATATATACTTAAATTTTTCCCACTAATGCTCTGTTTACCTTTAAAGTTGGCATTTATCTGTTGAAGAAACTTCATATCCATGTTATATGCTATTTCACCTAGGGAAATCTGTTGGTGCTTAAGCTAGTAATGAATATTTCTCTATCTCTGTATTTCATGCAAACTGAGTTAGAATAAGAGGCTTGATCAGAATCATAGCTGATGATTTGGTAAGAATGGAAAGTGGATTTTCAAACCTTTTTACTATATCGCTCTTACAAGATTATCAGTACATATTTCATCTTTCTTTAGCCAGGGTGAGTAAGAAATCTCAAAGAAGAAGGTGCTAAGACAATGGATATGTGATATAAACTATATATCAGGAAAAGGCAACTAGAGCCCTCTTTCATAGTGTTAACATGGATGGTATGTTAAAGCAAAGAAACTGTAGCCATACTATTGTGGTGTCCTTTTTTTTAAAAGATATTTTCTTCATTTATATTCCAAATGCTATTCCAAAAGTCCTCTATTACCCACCCACCCCCACGCCCTGCTCCCCTACCCAAACACTCCCACTTCTTGGACCTAGTATCTGTCCAGGAAGTTGTTCATTTCATCCAGGTTCCAGTTTTGTTGAGTATAGACTTTTTTTTCCAATGTATTTTTTTAGTATTTTCTTTTTTAAGATTTTTTAAATTAGATATTTTCTTTCTGTACATTTCAAATTTGAAATATTATCCTGAAAGTTCTATATACCATCTCCCCTGCCCTACTCCCCTACGCACTCACTCCCACTTCTTGGACATAGCATTCCCCTGTACTGGGACATATAAAGTTTACAAGACCAAGGGGCCTCTCTTCCCAGTGACAGCCGACTAGGCCATCTTCTGCTACACATACAGCTAGAGACACAAGCTCTGGGGTTACTGATTAGTTCATATTGTTGTTCCACCTAGAGGGTTGCAGACCCCTTCAGTTCCTTGGGTAATTTCTCTAGCTCCTCCATTGGGGGCCCTGTGTTCCATCCTATAGATAACTGTGAGCATCCACTTCTGTATTTGCCAGGCACTGGCATAGTCTCACAGTAGACAGCTATATCAAGGTCCTTTCAGCAAAATCTTGATGGCATATGCAATTGTGTGTGCATTTGGTGGCTGATTATGGGATGGACCTCGGGGTGGAGCAGTCTCCTCATGGTCCATCCTTTTGTCTTGGCTCCAAAATTTGCCTCTGCAACGCCTTCCATGGGTATTTTGCCCCCTATCCTAAGGAGAAATGAAGTATCCACCAATTGGTCTTCTGTCTTCTTGATTTTCTTGTGTTTAGGAAATTGTATCTTAGGTATTCTAGGATTCTGGGCTAATATCCACTTATCAGTGAGTGCATATCAAGCGACTTCTTTTGTGATTGGGTTATCTCACTAAGAATGATATCCTTCAGATACGTCCAGTTGCCTAAGAATTTGATAAATTCATTGTTTTAAATGGATGAATAGTACTGTATTGTGTAAATGTACCACATTTTCTGTATCCATTCTTCTGTTGAGGGACAACTGGGTTCTTTCCAGCTTCTGGCTATTAAAAATAAGGCTGCTATGAACATAGTGGAGCATGTGTCCTTATTACCAGTTGGAATTTCTTCTGGGTATATGCCCAGGAGAGGTACATTGGATCTTCCTGTAGTACTATGGCCAGTTTTCTGAGGAACCACCAGACTGATTTCCAGAGTGGTTGTACAAGCTTGCAATTCCACCAGCAATGGAGGAGTGTTCCTCTTTCTCTGCATCCTCGCCAGCATCTGCTGTCACCTGAATTTTTGATCCTATCCATTCTGACTGGTGTGACCTAGAATCTCAAGGTTATTTTGATTTGCATTTCCTTGATGATTAAGGATGTTGAACATTTTTTCAGGTGCTTCTCAGCCATTCTGTATTCCTCAATTGAGAATTCTTTCCTTAGCTCCATACCCCATTTTTAATGGGGTTATTTGAATTTCTGGAGTTCAGCTTCTTGAGCTCTTGGTATATGTTGGATATTAGTCCCTATCAGATTGAGGATTAGTAAAAATTCTTTCCAAATCCATTGGTGGCCTTTTTGTCTTATTGAAAGTATCTTTTGCCTTACAGAAGCTTTGCAATTTCAAGAGGTCCCATTTGCCAATTCATCTTACAGCACAAGCCGTTGCTGTTCTATTTAGGAATTTTTCTTCTGTGCCCATATCTTCGAGGCTTTTCCCCACTTTCTCCTCTATTAATTTCAGTGTCTCTGGTTTTATTTGGCAGTCTTTGATCCACTTAGACTTAAGCTTTGTACAAGGAGATAAGAATGGATCATTTTGCATTCTTTTACATGATAACCGCCAGTTATGCCAGCACCATTTGTTGAAAATGCTAGAGAAAGTATCCAAGGAGCTAAAGAGATCTGCAACCCTGTAGGTGCAACATTATGAACTAACCAGTACTCCGGAGCTCTTGACTTTAGCTGCGTATGTATCAAAAGATGGCCTAGTTGGCCATCACTGGAAAGAGAGGCCCATTGGACAGGCAAACTTTATATGCCCCAGTACAGGGGAACACCAGGGCCAAAAAATGGGAATGGGTGGGTAGGGGAGTGGGGGGGGGGGACTTTTGGGATAGCATTGGAAATGTAATTGAGGAAAATACGTAATAAAAAAGAAAAAGAAAGAAAGAAAGAAAGAAAGAAAGAAAGAAAGAAAGAAAGAAAGAAAGAAAGAAAGAAAGAAAGAAAGAAAGAAAGAAAATGCTGTCTTTTTTCCACTGGATGGTTTTAGCTCCCTTGTCAAAGATCAAGTCATCATAGTTGTGTGGATTCATTTCTGGGTCTTCAGCTCTATTCAATTGATCTACCTGTCGGTGGCTGTACCAGTACTGTACAGTTTTTATCTCTATTGCTCTGTAGTACAGCTTGAGGTCAGGCATTGTGATTCCAGCAGAGGTTCTTCTATTTTTGAGAATAGTTTTTGCTATCCTAGGTATTTTGTGATACAAGATGAATTGAAAAATTGCCTTTTCTAACTCAGTGAAGAATTGAGTTGGAATTTTGATGGAGATTGCATTGAATCTGTAGATTGCTTTCAGCAGGATAGGCATTTTTACAATGTTGATCCTGCCAATCCATGAGCATGGAAGATCTTTCCATCTTCTGAGATCTTCAATTTCTTTTTCAGAGACTTGAAGTTCTTGTCATAGAGATCTTTCACTTCCTTAGTTAGAGTCACACCAAGGTATTTTACATTTTTTGTGACTATTGTGAAGGGTGTTGTCTCCCTAATTTCTTTCTCAGTCTGTTTATCCTTTTTGTAGAGGATGACCACTGATTTGTTTGAGTTAATTTTATATCCAGCTACTGCACTGAAGCTGTTTATCAGGTTTAGGAGTTTTCTGGTGGAACTTTTAGAGTCACTTATATATAGTATCATATCATCTGCAAATAGTGATATTTTACTTTTCTTTACAATTTGTATCCTCTTGATCTCCCTTTGTTGTCAAATTGCTCTAGCTAGGACTTTAAGTACTATATTTAATTGGTAGGGAGAAAGTGGGCAGCCTTGTTTATTCCCTGATTTTAGTGGGATTACTTCGATTTTCTTTCCATTTACTTTGATGTTGGCTACTGATTTGCTGTAGATTGCTTTTATTATGTTTAGCAATGGGCCTTGAATTCCTGATCTTTCCAAGACTTTTATCATGAAGGAGTGTTGGATTTTGTCAAATGCGTTCTCAGCATCTAAAAAGATGATCATGTGGTTTTTGTCTTTGAGTTTGTTTACATAGTGGATTATGTTGATGGATTTCCATATATTACACCATCCCTGCATCCCTGGAATGAAGCCTACTTAGTCATGATCGATAATCATTTTTGATGTGTTCTTGGATTCGGTTTTCGAGGATTTTATTTTATTTTTGCATCGATATTCATAAGGGAAATTGGTCTGAAGTTCTTTCTCTTTGATGGATCTTTGTGTGGTCTAGGTATCAAAGTAATTGTGGCTTCATAGAATGAATTGGGTAGAGTACTTTCTATTTGTATTTTGTGGAATAGTTTGAGTAGAGTTGGAATTAGGTCTTCTTTGAAGGTCTGATAGAACTCTGCATTAAACCCATCTGATCCTAGGCTCTTTTTGTTTGGAAGACTATTGATGACTGCTTCTATTTCTTTAGGGGAAATGGGACTGTTTAAATTGTTAATCTGATCCTGATTTAACTTTGGTACCTGGTATCTGTCTAGAAAGTTGTCCATATCATCCAGGTTTTCTAGTTTTGTTGAGTATAGCCTTTTGTAGTAGGATCTAATGATGTTTTGGATTTCCTCAGGATCTGTTGTTATGTCTGTTTTTTTCATTTTTTATTTTATTAATTAGAATACTGTCCCTGTGCCCTCTAGTTAGTCGGGCTTAAGGGTTTATCTATCTTGTTGATTTTCGTTTATTCTTTGCATAGTTCTTTTTGTTTCCACTTGGTTGATTTCAGTCCTGAGTTTGATTATTTCCTGCCATATACTCCTCTTGGGTGAATTTGCTTCCTTTGGTTCTAGAGCTTCTAGCTGTGCTGTCAGGCTGCTAGTGAAGGCTCTCTCTAGTTTCTCCTTGGAGGCACTCAGGGCTATGAGTTTTCCTCTTAGGACTGCCTTCATTGTGTCCCATAAGTTTGGTTATGTTGTGGCTTCATTTTCATTAAACTCTAAAAAGTCTTTAATTTCTTTCTTTATTTCATCCTTGACCAAAGAATCATTGAGTAGAATGTTGTTCAAGTTCTACGTGAATGTTGACTTTGTATTATTTATGTTGTTATTGAAGATTACCCTTAGTCCATGGTGATCACATAGGATGCATGGGATAGTTTCAATATTTTTGTATCTGTTGAGGCCTGATTTGTGACCAATTATATGGTCAATTTTGGAGGAGGTACCTTGTGGCGCTGAGATGAAAGTATATCCTTTTGTTTTAGGATATCTTCTGTACATATCTATTAACTGCATTTGTTGCATAAGTTCTGTTTGTGTCCATGTGTCTCTGTTTAGTTTCTGTTCCCAGGATCGGTCCATTGGTGAGAGTGGGGTGTTGAAGTCTCCCACTATTATTGTGTGAGATGTATTGTGTGCTTTAAGCTTTACTAAAGTTTCTTTAATGAATGTGGCTGCCCTTGCATTTGGAGCATAGATATTCAGAATTGAGAGTTCATCTTGGTAGATTTTACCTTTGATGAGTATGAAGAACCCCTCCTTGTCCTTTTTGATGACTTTTGGTTGGAAGTCAATTTTATTCAATATTAGAATGGCTACTCCAGCTTGTTTCTTTGGACCATTTGCTTCGAAAATTGTTTTCCAGCCTTTTACTCTGAGGTAGTGTCATTGTCCCTGTGGTGTGTTTCCTGTAGACAACAAAATATTTTGTCCTGTTTGTGTAGCCAGTCTATGGTCTACGTCATTTTATTGGGGAATTGAGTCCATTGATGTTAAGAGAAATTAAAGAAAAGTAATTGTTGCTTCCTGCTATTTTTGTTGTTAAAGTTGGGATTCTGTTCTTGTGACTGTCTTATTTTAGTTTTGTTGAAGGATTACTTTCTTGCTTTTTCTAGGGTGTAGTTTCCATCTTTGTGTTGGTGTTTTCCTTTATTAACCTTCGAAGGACTGGATTCGCAGAAAGATATTGTGTAAATTTGGTTCTGTCATGGAATACTTTGGTTTCTCCATCTATGATAATTGAGAGTTTGGCTGGGTACAATAGCCTGGGCTGGCATTTATGTTCACTTAGTGTCAGTATAACATCTGTCCAGGATCTTCTGGCTTTCATAGTCTCTGGTGCAAAGTCTGGAGTATTCTAATAGGCCTGTCTTTATATGTTACTTGACTTTTTCCCTTAGTTCTTTTAATATTCTATCTTTATTTAGTATATTTGTTGTTCTAATTGTCATGTGTCGAGGGAATTTCTTTTCTGATCCAGTCTATTTTGAGTACTGTAGGTTTCTTGTATGTTAATGGGCATCTCTTTCTTTATTTTTGGGAAGTTTTCCTCCATAATTTTGTTGAAGATATTTGCTGGCCCTTTCAGTTGAAAATCTTCATTCTCATTTACTCCTATTATCCGTAGGTTTGGTCTTCTCATTGTGTTCTGGATTTCCAGGATGTTTTGAGTTAGGATCTTTTTGCATTTTGCATTGTCTTTGATTGTTGTGCCCATGTTCTCTGTGGAATCTTGTGCACCTGAGATTCTCTCTTTCATCTCTGCCTGTATTATGTTGCTGGTGCTCACATCTATGGTTCCTGATTTCTTTCCTAGTGTTTCTATCTCCAGAGTTGTCTCCATTTGGGTTTCCTTCATTGTTTCTACTTCCCTTTTTAGATCTTGGATGGTTTTGTTCAATTCCATCACCTGTTTGGTTGTGTTTTCCTGTAATTCTTCAAGGGACTTTTGTGTTTCTTCTTTAAGGGCTTCTCCCTGTTTTGCAGTTTTCTTCTGTATTTCTTTAAGTGAGTTATTAATACCCTTCTTAAAATCTTCTACCACCATCATAAGATGTGATTTGAAATATAAGTCTTGCTTTTCAGGTGTGTTGGGTATCCAGGACTCGCTTTGGTGTGTATACTGGGTTCTGGTGATGCCCAGTGTTCTTGGTTTCTGTTAGTAAGATTCTTATGTTTGCTTTTCACCATCTGGAAAACTCTGGTGTTAATATTCAAGCTGTCTCTGGATGGAGTTTGATCCTCCTTTGATTCTGTTAGCCTCTGTCAGCACTCCTGGGAGTCCAATGCTCACCTGAGTTCCAGTGGTCAGAGCACTCTCTCTGCAGGCAAGCTCTCCTCTTGCAGGGGAAGAAGTCTTGCAGGAGAAGAAGTCCAGAGGTCTGGAGCTCTGATCACCTTCTGAGTCCTGGGGTCAGAGCCCTCCCTGTAGGCTGACTCTCGTCTGGCAAGGAAGGTGCCCAAGGGGTCTGGGTCTCAGCTCTGCCTCCCGTGATCATGATCCAGAGGTGATCCTGAGGTCCTGCATTGTGGGGAGTACTCTAGTGCTCCTGGTGGCCTCCAGCGTGTTCAGAAGGAAGATGGCAGGGGTGGCTCCAACCAGAATGGATCTGAGCCCCTGGTCGGGTGTGGTTCTTCCATCCAGTTCCCGCTGGCACAAGACCTCCCTCCTTCCCCTGCCCCCGAGATTCTCTGGAGCTGAAGCTGTGCTCCACTCACCCTTGATTCCAAGGTGATCCAGAGATCCTGCAGCATGGAGAGTACTCTGGATCCCTTGGAGCCTCTGCTGGGTTCAGAAGGAAGATGGCCTGCAGTGTCCTTTTAAACTATTATATTTTATGGTGAGATATATAAAAGCCAATAAACATTTGCACACCTAAAAAAAGTCTCCAGACTTGCTCTTTTCTGGCAGCCACATACCCAGAGTGGAAGAGACCACAAGTGGGTTATTTAATTTCTTCACTTGAACTTTATGGACTCATTGGGTTTCTCAAAAAGGCTCTCTAAGAGAGATGATTCAGCTATTCTGTTCACTTGATAGATCTCCTATTGAATTTGGTGATGTTAATCTGCCTTTGGGAGATGTATCACCTTTTTCTCGGACTCTCAACATCCTTCATGATCTAATAGAAACAATATTTTGGGAGTACTATGAGACATGAGTCTCACAGCAAAGTGATAGCAGCTAAGAATATCCTTCCATTGCACCAGCTAGCCCACCTCTGTTTTCCCCCACTGGAAGAATGACTAGTATTCAAGTCAGGATCCATCAGATGAAAGACATTGCTCTTTCTGTCTAGACAGGAGACATTGCTAGAAGCATCCAAATTAAATATTAACACAGCCCTTTCCAAACCAGAAACTTCCAACAGGACTTCACAAATAAGATGCTTATGCTGAAGTATTCAATAAGAAGATATGCTAGTTGTGAAACTCAGTAGTGATTGCGCTATTTAGGTTATAGACTTTAATAAGAAAAAGTAAAAATAAAATTTAATGTCTTTTTTCTGTATTATTTTCTTTAAGAATTCACATCTTAGGATAAAGCAAGTTATTTGATGCATGACAGTTCTTAGAGTTCCTTAAGGGGCTCATGCTAAACATGTACAAAGCATTCAAATTTTACAGAACTTTGTGTGCAGTGTATTTTCCTAATAAAAATATCCATGGAGTTCCTGAGATTTTCAAGTAAGCTGTGATTATAAAAAGCCACAGACATACAAATGCCAAATGATCTCAGATTAATAATGCATTAAATGAGATATGGGTAAGGTATAAGGCAGAGGAAAAGATATGTATGTGGAAAATACAAGGCTTGTTTGAGAGTTTTGCAAGGAGAAATAAATTTGACCCTTGGGGTGCTTGGTGAGGAGACTGAATGGAAAAACTCAGTCTGCATGAACTTTGCATCAAAAGTTGATATGCATTTTTTTTTGGTTTTTTGAGACAGGGTTTCTCTGTATAACTCTGGCTGTCCTGGGACTCACTTTGTAGACTAGGCTGGCCTCAAATTCAGAAATCTGCCTGCCTCTGCCTCCCAAGTGCTGGAATTAAAAGTGTGTGCCACACGCCATGAGTCACCACCTAACTCTGTGTCTAGAATTTCTGGTGGGCATATTTCTGTGCTCTTGAGGTACGACACCTGGCATTATTCTTGAGAGATTTTATCTATTACATCCAAACTGAGAAATGGGGATTTGAGTAAGAGAGGAGGAAGTAAAAGTTTCTATCAAAAGTCATGACTTTATTATAAGATTTAAATGTTAATTTTTTTCATGCCCTAAAGAGGAGCTATGTTGTGAACAGGAATGCAGGAAAATAAACGTTTTCTCTTAGTTTGGACTTCACAATGTATGGCCATTGTACAGTTTAACACCTGTGAAATCCCTGCACATCTGAGTTCTTCAAATAGAGTCAAAGCAACAGCTAAAACAGAAGATCAAGTGTTTCCATATGTGAACTGGGTTGGGTATATAGACTTTAGGAGTAGATAAAACATTGTTTTCTTGTTTAATGAAAACATATTAGATAGCACATAAATTCAGCTTCTATTGAAAATGGGTGATGTAGGCTTATTGATAGACTGAGTGGTAGGAGCTTCCAGTATCCCCTTCCTAACCACAAGTGTGTGCAATCCTGTGGCTAAACTCCCTCCATTATTCTGCTTGGAACCTTCCTTGTGTTACTGAATCAAACCACTAAAGCCATAGGGAAATTTGATCTAAACTTGATTTTTAGTCTGAAGGCAAAGTAGAATTATAAAGGTATTTTAGTTGAGAAACAGAAGGACCATTGGGTTTATGTAAATGGACAAAAGGGAAGGAAAACAGGAGTTATGTAAAATAATTGAGAAAATTACTGTAAAGTTCAGATGGGAATACAGGAGAACTGAGCTAAAATACAGCTCTTGGGACTAGATGAAAGGAAAGCAAATTGAGAAGTATTAGGCAAGTAAATGTTATATGACTTGTAGACAATATAGAAGAGTAGCAAAAAAGCATGTGCACTCTAGAGAGATTTGAGCAATAGGTAGAAAGCCATCCACTGATATAGGTAATATTTTTGTAGACCATCCATATATATCATCTTTTTACATGACAGGAAATTCCAAAGAAATATAGCTTTGGCATGTTTTATAGAACAAACTATTGAATCTACATGGTAACTTGGCTCTAACAGTGAGCACTAGCCTTTGTGCTTTCTCTCAGGCTGAGTAGGATGCTGCTAGCATCTCTCTTAGTCTCCATGGATAACGATAGCACAAGTGGCATGGAAACAGCACAAGGTTGTTGCTCACTGTTTTGGGAGACTGGAAGTCTAAAATCAAAATTCCAGCAGATTTTGTGTCTTGTGTGGACCTTTTGGTTCATACTGGTTCCTTCCTTCTGTGTTATCTGTGATAGAAGACACCAAGTGAGGTTTTCTACCTGGGCAGTAATTCCATTTGTAAAGTTGCCCTTATAAATTAATTATATGGTAAATATAACATGTCTTCCTACTATAATGTGGGCAGCTAGGAGTTTAACTCACAGATTGGTGATGAGGTGAAAGACACAAATTCTGAATCCAGAATAAGTAACTCCACTTTCAAATTAAGATATTGTATTCTCAGGCTATTAGAGCAGTGGTTGTTTGATGGAAGGGTGAATCAGAATGCATTATAATTCAAAGTTGCTATATACAGCTGTAAGCTGCTGAACCTACACCTCCAAGTAGGCTTGGGTGGGTTATATTGACAAAGGGCATCTCGAGGGACAACTATTCTTATAAACACTCACAATTTCTCCCTGTTACTGCAGCTCTCTCCTTCCTGTTGCCTAGTTACAATCATTCAATGGATTTCTATATACTTATCAAAACTTCCTCTCCACTCTTTGAAGCATTTTCATTATCTTTGTCTTTCTTTCCTCCTTATAATTTTTTTTCTGTTTGTAGCATGCTGTCTCCAAAAAAATATGCTTTTGTGTTTTTATGAAATGACACTTATCAATTTTGTTTAGGAACATTATTAGAATAAAGTGTAAAAAGTAAGATTTCAAAGAGTAATACGAGTCTATATAACTTTTCTCCTCTATCTATAGAAAGCAGCTTAAGTCCATAAAAGATGATAGGTTTTTTTTTTAGTATAAATCTAAGATCTCATTTAGGAAGACTGGAAAGCATGTTGGGAACAAGTATTCTTCCTACAAAATGAAGGTGACTTCCTGACAAGTATCTTTCTACACAGCACAAACCTGGATAATTCTTAGAAAGCACAAGAGATTTTATTAATAAAAAAAGTATCACATTAGTAATTTTTGTTTAGATTATCACTTGCCTCTTCAGTGTGAAGGTGATTCACTGCAAAGAAGAAAGTATCACTAATGTATTTCTTTATATCTCCAAACAGTAGGATACAGTGTGGACATTATAAATATTCAACCTGCTGAGGAAGTAAGCCACCTGAATTTTAGGGCTTCCAAACTACTGAACTTATATACAGGTGGGCACTCAGTTGTCAATTCTGTAGTCAAGAAAATATAAGAGACACAGCAAGGAGACTAAGGAGTCCAGAATCTGTAAACCCCTCCAAGGGGAAAATAGGTGATAATGAAGGAGGAGTGGTGGAAATGTATTCAGGGGACATCACTGCAGTATCTCCACATGGGAATCACCTTCACCTGCATGCACTCTATATAATAAACCACTACAGCCAAATAGTTTAGTGTTTCCTTAGTCCAATGTACCTGCTGAGTGTAACAATAGAATTTCAGTGTCCTGGAGTCTACAATATAGCCTTTACTTAAGGATCACAGTAGATGGTTTCTCACCTTCAGGGTATCTATTTAGTTCTGGAGGCAAACATTCCCCATAAAGAGTGTTCCAGAGAGGCCTGTCTTCCTCACAAACAGACAGCTATCTTCTTGCTGTATTCTCATGTACCTTTGGCATCTGCTTTTGTATTTTTTTTAGTACCCAATTAATGAATAGGCTGATGAGCATTGCCAAGTAAATGAGAATTTGGCATCAGGGGCAGTATTGCAGCAAGATCAATTTGACAGTGATCCATTGTGAATTGTCCCTGGTGCATTTCTTTTCCTGCACTTCTCAATCTCGGCAAGAGACTAGGTAATAAAAGAAGAAACGTGACTCACTGGCGATATGATGTCAAACAGATCTGAAAGTGAAGGCGGGAGCCTTGTTTTATCTCTGTTCAGATACAGCTCTGGGAGAGTCTGCTGCTTGAAATTTTATGTTATGGGTGGAGAAGCAAGCACGTTATAGAGTTTCACTTCAACCTTAATACTTGGGAACCAACGAGACAACACAGCTGCCGGCCAGTACAACCATCTGATCTAGAAAGATGACCTTTGGCACGTCCTACTGCGACACTATTACCAGTGATCACACACCAGGTTATCTGAGGGCTTTCTTGATGGGACCAGCTTCTCCTGAGTTAGAGACGATTCTTCACTAAAACATACACTTAGCTCTCTCTATTCATTATCAATTGTCAAAGCCATTATTGCTCAGAACAATTTTTTTTTCCGACATGCAGAATATTGACTTGGGAGAAGAGTGTGAAAGCCTTAACTGGTCTATGACTCTTTCTGGACTTTTCATGGTATCCCAAATAGGGATTATTGGTAAGACTGTTTGCATGTGCAAAATATACATTATCCTTATAGAGCTTCTAAAACTCAGCCCAAGTGTTTCTCAATCCTCTCTCGAAATAAGAAAAGGAATGGTGCTCTTTCTGAGCAGTGATTTCTGTCTTGATGATCCAACTTCCTAATTACTGTAACAGCTGGGCAATCCTTTGTTTAGAGAATCCCTTTGTATGTACAAAGCCACGGTACCTGAAAAAAAAAAAAACCCCTAATAACCACCTTGCTTAGCTCAGTCTGCATGTTCCCGAGAGAGGATGGCAGGCTACCGTCAGTAGGGGGAATTTGACATCTTACTTTTCTGGGAGGAAGATAAGCTCTGGATACGAATAGAGTTTTGACCACTGACTACTATATGAGATCCAATGGAAGCTTGCATGTCTCTCTCCCTCACACATCTTTACAAGTGGAGCTCTCTACCATGACCCATGACCATGAAATAGCACAGTACTCTGGGGGATGTGCTTGTATAAAGAGAGTTATTGGGGGCAGGGTGAATTTGACCTCCTCCAATATGTTTTACTTAAAGCTACCTCAAGGTTTTCTCATTTTTCAAACTCAACCTAAAGGGAGGAACCTGATAGTCAGAACTTCTGTAGACTGGTTAGCCCTTGGCAAAGATAACTCTGTATCGAAACTTTCTGGTTTCTAATCCAGTTTATGACCTACAATCTGAATGGCCTTACACAGGCTGTTTAGCAGTGTGCTTCTGGTTTCTCATGGATAAAGCAAGTGATTATCAATCCAAGTCATGGATTGGTGAACATGCTGTCCATCATCACAAGTAGCAACGATCTAGAATTTCTCTTTTGACTTCAAATTTTTAAAAAATTAAGGGTAGTAGTAATTTATGACCAAGAAAATGAGATCAAAAGTAGTCCCTCTTACATGAAAAATTTCAAATTTGTGGAAACCAACACTAAAGTAATGTTCAAGGTTCAGAACACTACATATTTAAACAGCTCAAAGTCCCTGGGAATGAAATGTCAAAAGATGTTTAGAAATCATATATTCTACTCCTAATATTACGGAGCCTAGGAAGCAGATTTGTATAGAGATTAGATGACTTGGATCAAGTAGTGAATTAGTAACTTAACATTCCTTTGAGGAAATTAAGAGGCTGGCCTTACAAGCAAAGGAGCCATTGACTTTTGATCTGGTTTCCTCAGCACATGAGCTGATTGGAACCAGAGCCAAAAGACTGCAAATCTAGGCAGAGTGAAAGTGAAATCCAGGGTTCATTTGCTTCACACACTAAACACCCAGTGGCCAGGTTGCCTTGTTGAGAAAACTCAGGACTTTCAACTTTTGCATTACTAATGGCACTCAAGTCTACCTCCCTTCCATCTCAGTTTAAATAGTAAATATGGACCCTAACTGCTGTCAAAGGTTAAAGAGATCTCACTTTCCAGCACTGTGGTACCACAGCAAAACACATCGTTTCTAAGCCCATGGATATAATTCTCAATTCTGACATTTACCAGTTATGACTAACTGACAAAATCTTTGTTTGTTGGTTTTCTTTCTTTCTTTCTCTTACTTTCTTTCTTTCTTTCTTTTTTTTTTTTTTTTTTTTTTTTTTTTTTTTTTTTTGCAAAGTAGAGAAAATTTTGCTGGGCTCTTAAAGGAGAATGCACAGTTGGTGTGAGATATCTTAGGAGCATGTTTAAAGAGCACTACCAAGTTGTTTTTAATTCATTGTATACATTTATTCACACATTATGATCTTTGTGATAAATAACACTGACCCATTGTCACATGTTACCCTATATTCTAAATATCCAATTCTCTAATTTACCCCAGTGCTCCCATAATCTTACATGTGGTAAGGGTACAATCATTAGCAGCTTGGACTTTTAGCTTTTCCCTGTTGGCTGTATGGGGAATTGCGAAGTAGAAATTGTCAGGACATAGATCTCAGAAATGTCAAGAGGCATCCAGAAAGCTTCACTTTGTAAAGTTTTGGACAGTAGCTCCAACATATCCCAAGACAAATAACAGCCCTGGCTGGTATCATGCATCTTCTACCTGCCCTAAGATTGTCCAAACTGTACTTGTTACGGTAATTAAAGAAAAGACTTAGAGGAAATACTACAAGAGAGAATAGTTGTACCATCTCCTGTAAATTTCCTTATCCAGGGAATAGGCCATCATATATGCTGAAATGAAGCCCATGAGTACCAGAAGTAAGAAAAATTGCATAAGATTCCACAATGGAGTTCTCTGCTTCCTCCAGAGTGGTAGGAAGCCAAGTCCATTGACAGAAGGAAGAATGGCAAGATTAGTAATGGGTGATGTTGAGGGTTAAGTAATGTGAGAGAAATCACTGGGAAACTATTATCTATAAGATATGAAGATACAAAACCAACAGATAAAAGTAAATCACAATACTTCAACTAAATTTCTAAATGTGTGTTATAATATGGATGTTATGAATACATATTAAAGCTAGGTTATTGGATTTCTAAAAATATATCCTATGTGGTCACCCATTGTTTTAGAGTTTAATCCATTCTATTTTTCTTATTACTTACATTTCTGGATGTGGTCATCAAGATGGGATTTATTCTGCATTGAATGAAATTCAACCTCATTTTAAAGTTCAGTTTTATGGTGTTGTACTGCATTTTCTCACATTTTATACTTTAATCCCAGTAAGGATTTGTGACATTACCCAGGACTGATGACATGAGTCCCAGTTTGTGACTGAGGAGATCATAGTTCAGAGAGGACAGAGTACTAGTCACTTGCTCAGGATTGGGTTTCATAGCAGTGGGATGAGATACAGACTGCCTAACTCCATGTCCTTTCTATTATACTGTGTCTTTTTGACACCTTCTCTTAGCTGAAGAGAACATTTTGCAGTGTCTGCAGTGTCTAGGTTGCAGTGAGAAAAACACTTCTCTGAATGAAGCTAACCTGACCAGCAATCAATCTATAATGGTACACCTGCTTGTGCTACATAACTGCATTTAATAAGCTTTCATTAGCTGTTCTATATGTGCAATTGTGCTCAATTTCTAGAGAGTATTGAGTAGTAGAATACCAAGAGAGCGTTCACCTGTCTAACACAGGGCTAAAATCACGAAGTTACTGAAGGTCGGTACCCAGAGCCGCCTCAGACCTCTGAGACTATGAGGGAAGTGCAGTCTTTCAGACCAGCAGCTGTATGTGCTGAATTGAAAGCTCCAAGGGCAGGGCACAGCAGCCCATGTCTTCACAAGGTCTCCACTTAACACCACTCATGGTCAAATGTGGGTGTGGCTTTCATGATTACTTCATAGGCCCTCTACAATCCTGTACTTGAGGAAATGGCAGCCTGGAAGAAGTATGTCATAGACAAGTGATTCCCACCATGACACACACCAAGAAGCAAATTTTAAAGGAGGAAAGAAAGAGAATCTGGTACCTATATTCACTGAGATAGAAAGCATATTTTTCTATATTCTATACTAAGGCTAGAACAACTTTACGCTTAAAGACATGGTTCTCATATTAGAGAAGGTGGTAGTTATATTTGGTTATTACATGCCTTTCTTGCTCTGTTCTTAAAAGTTGTCTTCACTTTGAACATTTAACTCTACAGAGGGCAATCACAGATTCAGACAGGAGTATTTTCTTCCTCTTCTTTGGGAAAGTGGAGCTGATTCCTAAGATGTAATGGACTGGAATTAGCAATGAGAAGTTCACTGACTTTCCCTCCTACTGCTTCCTGTGTTCCTTCCTCACACCCTAGCAGCAGAATCATGGAGGGAGATATTGAGAAAGAAGGCTGAAACTACACTCTCAAGGGCACGTCTTTAGGCCCTTCTCAGTCTACAGTGTGAAGCGGCTGCTAAGAGCATCTTTGTGAAAGTTTTAGATTTGTTTGTTTAGAAAATTTACAAAACATCTTGAACCTCAGTCAAATTTATATTTTAGTTATTTCCTTCCCTCTTATGTAGTTCAGTGTGAAAAAAAAGTTTGAGTTCTTCCACTCTTAATTATTACAATATAAATATGAATTGTTTATGAGCCATGCATTGCTTCCTCAGATATAATATGGAGACTCTAATCATTGACTAGGCTTGTTAAAAATATTGTAGATGAATATTTGATAAGTAGTGATGCTTGAATTATATCTACTATTAAGTTTAACTTAAAGGTTCCTTTGATACCGAACTGAACAGATCTGAAGTTCTCATTATTTTTAAAGCTAGACTGAGTGTCATAGTCATATCCATGACCACATGTGGGAGTAGATTCATTATGATTTTGCTATGAAATGATGGTCCCATTATGCTCCATTATAGCAGGAATGCTGTCAATTTTATTATCCACAAATATACCAACTAATGAACATGTAACCCAAGAGCCTTTGAGTTTATTATCTGGTGATTTGAGCTGAGGGAGGACTGAGACTAAGCTAAGAAAAATGTGTCATCCACAAATGAACGTGTGCACATGTGCATGCATGCATGTGCACATGCTTTCTGCACGCAGCCATGCATATTCATAATAAGGCTAGTATCATACTTGGAGTAGTAAAGAACTGAAAGACCACTAAACTATGGAGCAGAAATTCAACTTCAAATCCCAGTACTTCCATGTCAGCTTGTGGACAAGAATGGCCTCTACCAACTACTTGAGTACTCTACAAAATACAGCACTTCCTCCTTTCCTCATTAAGTATTTTGTCACATGGTACAGATGTAAGTGCTCAGGGAAACTCTCAGATCTGCTTCCAGTTTCTGTTTCTCCAGTGGTCCAGTTTCTTTGTAGCAGATATTTCAGAATGCAATGAGAAAGGCAGAGGCTGGAGCTTGACCTGCCCTTACTGTTTTACTTTCTACCACCAAGCACCATCGTGAAGGCACGAGACTCGTCAACAACTGTAATAAACATCTGTGTTGTGCTGATCCAGCTTACCAGCATCAAGAGGCCATAAAACAAAGCATTCTGCTGATATAGAAGTATCCAGCCTTCATCCAGCATCCTATGAAGACTCCTTAACTTCTACCACAGTGGTACATGCAGTGGTTCTTGGTAGATCATTCCTGTGAAGCAATAGTCATTTCCTGAATGCTGAGCTCAGTGTTCACCGCCATCCATCCCACTATATCAATAGTAAATCTCATTCTTCTACAAGTATCTAGAATTGTTTCTACTTTCTACAGGTAAGCTAAAATTTAAGGGCAATACATTTCAATGACAAGTACAGATTGAGCATCATTGATTCAAAGTCAGAACTGTTCTAAATTATATGAACTTTTTTTGAAACTTGTTATAAAGCTACAAAGAGTTAATTAAATACTTGACCTCATATGATGAGTTATAGAAGAAAAAAAAAACCCTAAAGAACAAAATCCATGCACACAACATAGTTTATTGTGTCTCCTAACTGAATATAGAGCTTTCCAACTTACTTCAGCTGTGACATCTTTTCAGTGTGTGACCAGATGCCCCATGCAAAACACCTACAAAGGGTCATGAAATAGCTCATGTGCAGCCCAGGTGAAGCAATCATAGATTTCCCACGATTATCTCTGTGTGTGACTCACTGTGTTATTCTTGCTTCTGCTCAGCATAGTGTTAAAAATACTGTTGAAAATTTCAGAAAACCCACAGACATGCCTAATCGTAGCACTGATGAAAAGAAAATGAAAAAGCATTGCTGATCACAGTACAGAAAGCAAAACTGTTCTGACAAATGGAACAGGTGTCCAGGGGGTTCAAGTGTGACAATTATGGTGCCATGTTGGAATGGCCACCACATTAAATGAAGAGAAGAAACCAAAAGATAAAGGCTGAAAAATCTACCTGGGAAACAATGAGCAGAATGGGAAACCAAACAAACCCAAGGAACAGAAAGATTCTGACAGCAAAGAAAGAAGAGTTGAAGCATTGGCTTAAAGAGTGGAGAAGAATGTATGGCACTTAGTAGCATGCTGGTCACAAAATGAGGATGAACTTGTCACAAAATAGAAACTTGTTGGGGAAAGTTAAACATATAGCTGCTGGCTAAGAAGATTCAAGGAAACACGTACTGTTACATTTTCTAAGAATCCTACTCAATCAGAGAACAACAGAGAAAATAATTGGCATGATTATCAAGGCCATTGGTGATGAAAATCTGACTCTGGAACAAGTTGACAATGCTGAAGAATTCTTACAGTATTGTCCTGATGACTCAGATACTGATGTCTGATGATAAGACTATCTTAACTGGAAGCTAAGGAGGAATGGACTAAGTTGTGTTCCTAAAACAAACAAGACACATGCTGCTAAAACTTGTTATGATAGGTCAAAGCTTGTGTTATCATGTTTCTAAGGGGAGGGTGGATTTCTTCCCAGTCCATTATTATGCTAACAATAAAGGCACAACTCACCTGTGAAACCTACAGGTTATTTTCCTCACTGTTCCTTACCTGTGACTTCCACTCACTGTACAGAACCTGGACAAGAAAAGGAATCCAACATTCCATTGTTCCTTGACAACTGTTCTGTACATTATACAGTGGAATTTCTTATAAATTCTAAGTTTATAGTATGAACTTTCTCTAAAATGTGAATGGACAATATTTAGATCAATAAAGAGTAAATATAACTACTTTCCCAAGCAGCATGCTAGCAACAGTGTTCATAAGTGGAGAAAATTTTCCAACAATGTTTAGCCTGGAACATACCATTGTGATGTTGCCAATGCTTAAACATGTGACTGAAAACAGTGGTTCCTGTCTGGCACAACCTCTAACTCTTGGCTGTATTCCTTATCGATAATTGAACTGAGCATCTATCTGATGGATTCTGAAAGTCAAGTAAGAGAAAATAAGTCTGACTTTCTTATGTACAAAACAAAACAACAACAAACAAAACCCCTTCACATCCACCAGCAAGCTATAACAAACACATATTTATTAAAGAGGGTTTTTTAAGCATGTAATTTTTTTTCATTTACTTACCCAATATGTAGGGATGTGAATGCACTGCATGTGCTACAACTCACATACGAAAGTCAGAGAATATCTCACAGGAATCAGTTCTCTCTTTCCACCATGTCTGTTCTAAGATTCCAGTTCAGGTTGAGAGATTTGGCAGCAAACACCTTGGCATACTGAGCTATCACACTAGCTCAGGTTTGTAGCATTCACAACAAGGTTTCAGTTGCTTCTTTATTGGCCAGTGCTGAAATAACTGAAGTAGTTATGAGTCAAGGTGATCAAGACAATAGAGACAATGAAAATGGTGTCAACACTGTAGAGATAACATGATGAAAATACGCAATGGCTTTATTAAAGAACTACAATGCTGTGGATTTATAGCAGAACACAAATAATTGGGTTTACAAAATCTAAGTCCTCTAATACAATGTATGTGGTATGTGACAGGAGGAAGCCATTTTGAAAACATCCAGCGGCATGCATCCTCACCTCTAGAGGACATACCTCCTGGTTCCTTCACTGGCTCTGCATCATACTTTTTTCTCATCTACCAAATAAAGGCCCCTGAGTTACCACTCAAATCACAACCCTAGGGGAAGACTGAAGGCTGGTGTTGTTTTTTATTTGCTGCTGTTTTGACAAGTGATGCAAGGGTTGTAGACTCAACATGGTGATACTATGATACTTTTGCTGACCTGAACACCTTTTTTCCCCCCATTGAATCTGTAATTTTTTTTTTCAAAGTGAAAGAAGGGGTTATTCTAGCTTACAACTCTCAGGCTATAGCCCATCATGAAAGGAAAGTAGAAAAGGAACTCAAATCAGAATCCTGGATGTAGCAACTGAATCACAGGGCATAGAAGAGTACTACTTATTGGCATGCTCTCAGTGGCTGTTTAGTCTGCATTCTTATACAATCCAGGACCACAGGCATAGGAGTAGCATCACCCCTAGTGGTCTGGGCCCTCCCATAGCAGTCATCAGTCAAGTCATCACCCCTAGTGGTCTGGGCCCTCCCATAGCAGTCACCAGTCAAGAAAACACATCATAGGCTTGCTGTCAGTTGATATGTTGGACACATTATTTTTTTATTAAAATTTTTTCATGCAATGCATTTTGATTATGTTGAGGATGAGTAAAACATGATTTTTAAACATGATTTTTTTAAAAAAAACTTATCAGTGGGTACATATAAGGAAATAATTGCTTCTCTTTAGCATATATATTCAGTCAACAATGATGATATTAATAGCTAAAATCAGTCCACATGAGTGGTTGAATTAGGGATATCTGTGCTTTCTGATGATGGTTCAATATAAAAAATCTTTAATGTGCACATAAGATATTTTAAACTTTATGTATGATTACTTTTAGACTATGTAAATAAAGTGAATAGCAAATTATGAATTTTGTGTTTTGGTTTGTGTTCCATCATCAACATCCCTCATGATGTATATGCAGATATCTTCCCAATCAGACGCACTTCTCTTTTGGAATAATTCTGATGAGGGCACTGAGGCTTTTTCAGAACTGTCTTCTGCTCTGGTATATATTATATTGGTTTTTTATAAATAACATTTCTGGACATCTGATGTGCTCAATATTTTTGATTCTTTTTTTTTCTTTGTTTTCATGTTTTCTTTCTCAAGGGGAACAAAAACATTTTTTTCTGGCATATTTTAAAGTGAGGATTGTGTGTATATAATTTAGGATCCATGTTCCTATAAGAGAGTTGGGTGCAGATGAGAGGGGCATAAAGAACTAAGTCTAGAGAGAGGTATAATTGAATGAAGGAGAAAGGATACATTCTGAAAGACCTTTAGTCATTTACCAGTGAGGATTTGATTATCGCCAACTTTCAGGGTACTAGAGATAAGTGTTCTTTCTGACTAAATATCCTTATCAGATTCACACTCCTCACTTACAGAAATTTCAGTTGCTTAACATCTTTTGATAAAGCTAAGTAGAGTAATCTAGTTAGTATAAGTTCTATCACTTGTAACACTGTAAATATTACATAATAGAAAGGTAGTCATAATATCTTTTGGTTGTGTTTCCTACTCAACCTGCCCTTATACTATTATTTGGGATTATCCCCTCAGTTTTTAGAATTATAAAATTTTGATCCAGAAAAAGTCTTAAATACTTACCACCTGACCTGCTCTCCTATAGTTGTAGGATCTCAAGTACAGAGGATGTACCTGTCAGTGCAATCATGGCATATGACTGTCATGGGCAGTAACCAACTTTTTTTTCCGATCCTTTATTCATTTATTTATTCTTTCTTTTTTTTTCAATTTCTTTTAGATATTATCTTCATTTACATTTCAAATGCTATCACAAAAGTCCCCTATACCCTCTCCCTGCCCTGCACCCCTACCCACTCACTCCTACTTCTTGGCCCTGGCATTCCCCTGTACTGGGGCATATAAAGTTTGCAAGACCAAGGGGCCTCTCTTCCCAATGATGGTCAACTGGGCCATCTTCTACTACATATGCAGCTAGAGACACGAGCTCTGGGGGTACTGGTTAGTTCATATTGTTGTTCCACCTATAGGGTTGCAGACCCCTTCAGCTCCTTGGGTACTTTAGCTTCTCCATTGGGGGCCCTGTGATCCATCCTACAGATGACTGTGAGCATCCACTTCTGTATTTGCCAGGCATTGGCATAGCCTCACAAGAGACAGCTATATCAAGGTCCTTTCAGCAAAATCTTGCTGGCATATGCAATAGTGTCTGCGTTTGGTGGCTGACTATAGGATGGATCCCCGGATGAGTAACCAACTTCGTTCTGATTATATATGAGGACTATTCCACAGGAGGGAATTCATGCTTAGCACTGTAATTCTGGTCAAAACATAAGACTGAGTAGGTGATATGCCCTATGGAAGAATCTATTATTCTAGTGTTGTTAAATGGTTGAGGTTGCAAATAATATTTTAAAGATGTATGCTTCTCGTTATATACAATGATTTATGCTGCTTTAAGTCTTGGTCAGAGAATCTATGTATTTCAGTAGGTAGTGATTAATTCAGAGATTAATAACCAGTCAAAGTGCTATGACTAGTAACTCTGAGTTGCCCAGCATAGGTAAGTGTTCAATGTTAAACTCCTTTACCCCAAAGTTCAGAGAACATTGCAAAAGTAAAGTAAAGAATGTAAGAGACAGCAATGAGAGGAGAGCTTTGAAATGCTGTAGTCTGAATGTGACATGTCTGTGGCATACATGACTATGAATGTACCATAGCTGTGAGGACTTGGACAGGACCAGCTAAAAATTCTAGCAGAGAAGGGAAGGAACTCCAGAGAGCCTCCCACCACTCTGAGCTGAAGAACCATGCTGTCAGATGAGAGAGAGCCACTTTTTCATTGGGCTGTGGCCAGTGGTGACTTGTCCATTCCAAATGGTTAACCGTATAACCATGTATGTATGAACAACAGTAATCAGACTCAGTAGATTACTTTAGAAAAAAACCATGAAGTTGGAAGGGAGATGTTGGAGAGCCCGAGGGGTGTGGATTGAAAGGAACAATGGGCTATGCACATGACCATTGGTAAAATTTTCAAAAAATAAATGTCATTTTAAATAATTGAACATTATAATAATAATTTTTAAATAATTCAGAACCCACATTTATACCTCATTAGTGTCAATTTGGCATTTTCATGCTTTGATACTTTCTACCAGAAAGAATTCCTCAAGTTTCAACAAACGGAAAGATGTTCCAGATATCCTGAGAGAAAATCTTTAAGTGCATCTTTATTAAATACTCCTTAAGTAAAGCATCCTTATAAAGCTATATAGAATTAGAATGATTCAGTCCGGCAATATCAAAATCCAGCTTTAATATTTTAATAAGTATTTTAAAAGTACATTATACCCTAGAACTCTCAAAATGTTGAATCAGAAACCAACCCCTTTAACAATGGCAAGTGACAACTTACAATGTGTTGCAACCTGTAATCATCTCTGAAATTACTCATGGATTTCCAAATTAAACTCTAGTGCATTCATACTATGCTCAAATGCTATATCATGATTGACTGATAAATTTATGGTGGTAAATCTTAATTGTAGGTTCATTGTAACCTAGCAGCTAAACTACTTAACTACTTAACAATTTGCATGGCACAATCCTCAAAATTCTACTATTTGTACTTAAGAAGTTTTATTTTAAATATATTGTACTCTCATTGTTAAAAAAAAATATAGAAATGTTGAAAGCAAACATATTAAAACATCTTGCCATTTGATCTTCATCCTTGGGCCTTTTCCTGACTAGGTAATGACTGTCATTTGTAATTCGCTTCATGATGGTAAGGAATTCCTGCTGGGCTTCTGTTTCTCTTGTGTGAGCTAACTAGAATCAGCACCATATTTATTTCTCTGGCTCTCCAGCCTTTTAATTAAAAATTCCACTGGCTGTCCAGGAAATTCAGCTAGCAGACACTAGACTGTGAGGCTTCCCAGAATCCATAATCATATGAAACAGTAACCAAATCTCTCTCTCTCTCTCTCTCTCTCTCTCTCTCTCTCTCTCTCTCTCTCTCTCTCTCTCTGTGTGTGTTGGGTTTTGTTTTGTTTTGTTTTGTTTTGTTTTGTTTTTTGACCCCAACCAGTGCTCTGAATTTGGATATCCAAGAGTTAGCATTTTGGTATTTTGTTTTTTTAAGATTTTATTTTATGTGTATGAATGTCTTTCCTGTATTTGTATGTGTACTAAATGCATGCCTGATGCCTAAGAAGCCAGAAGACTGCATCAGATTCCCTGTTACTGGAGTTACAGAGGTTACAAGCTGCTAAGGGATGCTAAGAACTAAATGTTTTTAACTACTATACCATCTTTCCAGGCTGCTGCTGTTTCATTGTTGTCTTCTTCTTCTTCTTCTTCTTCTTCTTCTTCTTCTTCTTCTTCTTCTTCTTCTTCTTCTTCTTCTTCTTCTTCTTCTTCTTCTTCTTCCTCCTCCTCCTCCTCCTATTCTTCCTCCTCCTCCTCCTTCTCCTTCTTTTTTCTCCTCCTCCTTATTCTTGTCTTTGTCCTCCTTCTCCCCCTCTTTTTCTAGTTTCTAAATTATTTTTTCTTTTAATTGAAAATAGATTTTTTTCTCATATACTATATCCTGATTACAGCTTCTATCTCTGTACTTCTCCTAGTTTCTCACTATCTGCACCCCCACCCCCCAGATTCACCACCTATGGTGATTTGAACAAGTATGGCTACCATAGATTCAAGCGTTTGAAATGCTTAGCCATAGGGAGTAGTACTATTAGAAGGTGTGGCCTTGTTGGAGGAGGTGTGGCCTTGTTGGAGGAAGTGTGTCACTGCGAAAGTAGGGCTTGAGGTCTTCAATGCTCAAGCTACACTCAGTGTGAAATACATCCTGGCTACCTTTGGATCAAGCTGTAGACCTCTCAACTTCTCAAGTACCATGTCTGCCTGCATGTTGCCGAACTTCCCACCATGATGACAATAAGCTAAGTTTCTGAAACTGTAAGCAAGCCCCAATTAAATGTTTGCTTTTATAAAAGTTGCCTTGGTCGTGATGTCTCCTTACAGCAATACAACTCTCACTAAGACACCCCTTTCTGACGCTGATTAGGAAACAAACAGGCTTCTAAGTAATAATAATGTATGATATGATACAATTGATATAATAAATACTAATACATTGGATAGGATAAGCAAACCAGCAGAAGAAAAAGAACACAAGAAAATATAGAGAAGACAGATATAGACACAGAGACCCACTCATGTGCACATCCAAGAATCCCATAAGCAGTGGTTTTCAACCTATGTCTGAGAGTCCCTTTGGGGGTCACATATCAGATATCCTGGATATCAGATATTTACATTGTGATTCAGAACAGTATCAAAATTATACCTATGAAGTAGCAACTAAAATAGTTTTATGGTTGGAGTTTACCACAACATGAGGAGCTGTATTAATGGATGACAGCATTAGGAAGGCTGAGAACCACTGCCTAAGAACACTAAACTGCAAGGCATAATATATACCCAAAAGACCTATAGGCCAAAAAAACAGAAATAAAGAAAGAAACAAACCAACAAATATAAAAACTATTATAAAAAAGTAAATCCCCAATATAATATTATGAGACCAGGAACCTCCAAAGAAGCCATTGAATTCATTATCTGTTGGCCATCCATTGCTGGCCATGTGGTCTACCCTTCAGCCTAGTTTGTTTCCCCACTGAACCTCCCTTGGAAGAGATGAAATTTTTATTTGCGAGTAGCTATCAACTGGATAGAGCTTCTGGATTAGGGATGGGAGGATATGTCTGTTCTTCCTTTCAGCGCTAGGATGCCATCTGGTGCAGACCCTGTGTATGCTGCCTCAGTTTCTGCCAGTTCCTATGAGGTTTGATCATGTTGATTTAGAGCTCCTTCTTTCTTTGGTGCTTCCATCCCCTCTGAAGCTTACACTCTGTCTGCCTCCTCTCCTTTAGGGTTCCCTGAGTCCCTAAGGAGAGACTTGACTGTTCCAAGGTCTCTCACTCTCTGAGTATTGTCTGTGGGTCTCTGTATTTGTTCCCAAATGCTGCAGGAGAAAGTTTCTCTGATAATGGCTCTACAAGAACCTGATTTCTGAGTATAGAAGAATATCACTGGGCATTATCTTATCATTACATTCTTTTAGTGGAACAGCAGTATTTTGTTTTAGGCTAGATCCCTGGGCTATCTAGTTCCGGGTCCTTTATCACCTAAGCAGTGTCAGGTATAGGTTCCATATCATAGAGTGGGCCTTAAGTCAAATCAGACATTGGCTTGTCACTCCCACAAAAGCTTTGTGCCACCATTGCACAAGTGCAGCTTATAGACAGGATACTATTGTAAGTCAAAGGCTCTGTGGCTGAGTTGATATTGATGTTTCTCTTTTGGTAGTATGCAGAGTACCTTCCTGTCCTGAAGACACTAACAAAGAGTGTTGAAGGCTCTATCTAGACACAAGCTTGGCTTCTCCATGTTCAATGAGTTGTATAAGCATTGTAAAATCTGTCTTTCAATTCCTTTCAGTTCGAATACTTTCTATGTGGAATTTCCATCACAAGCTTCAAACCCCACAAACCTCCTCCAGTTCAGAGACTGACCACATATCCTAGCCACTTGCATTGTTGACTGAGCTTAGAAATCAGACTGGGTAACTTGTTGTGGCACAAACCATAAAGCAATAGAGACTGGATGGAACCCCATAAAGATTTTAGGTCATTTAAGGGTTCTTTAGCCTCTCCAACAGGCTCTCAAGGCGCCTTCATGTAGGGATATAAAGGTTCCATTATATAGTCATGACTGATCAAATCACTGCCCATTGGTGATTAAGTCCTCCTCCCCCCGCCCCCCATACCCCATGGTACAGGAGAAGAGCCAAAAGACCCCTCTAATTACCAGTTTGGTTCCTCTGGTAAGTAAGCTCCCTCCTCAAAGTCGAGTATGCCTGAAATGGCTTTTTATAAATAGTAAAAGATGTGCTGGTTCCTCCACCAGTGAAGAAATCCCAAGGAATAACAAATATTCTATTCCATCACAATAAGAAACCTGGAATGCAGAAACAGAAGTCATTTTTCATAATTAAAAAAATAACTGAACTTCTTAAATGCTTGCTGCTGAACAAGAAACCTGGAATGTAAAAGTGAATGTCATTTTTTATAATTAAAAAATAACCAAACTTCTTAAATGCTGACTGCTGAATAAAACAATATAAACATTATAAAATGACTAATATGTAATTATATTATTGTATAAACTTATAATTTTATACAATTTGAACCTCTCACTTTTAGAGCACAGGTAGACATTCATATTCATTATTCTTCAATTCATATAATCAGCCAACTAGATATCAAAAATATTCAGACAAAAAATGTACACTAAACATGTTTAGACATTCTTCCTTCTTGTTCTCTAAGCATTACAGTACAACCTATTTATATTGTATTTACAGTCTGCTAGGTGTTAGAAGTAAATTTTCAAAATTAGAACAGTATCAAAAATACACGCATGGTCTCAGACAATAGTGCAATACTACCTTCATTAACAACCAGCACAATGTATTGATTTGTTTGTTTGTTTGTTTGTTTGTTTGTTTGTTTTTTGAGACATGGGTTCTCCATGTAGCCCTGGCTGGCCTGGAACTCGCTCTGTAGACCAGGCTGGACTCAAACTCAAGAGATCTGCCTGCCTCTGCCTCCCAAGTGCTAGGCATGTACTACCATCACTACTTGTCTCAATGTGTCGATTTTTAAAGACAGTTAAAATTTAAGGATAGTAGGAAACATTGATATACTTTAGGTTTATTGTCCCAGGCTCCCTCCCTCCCTGCCTCCCTACCCCCACTCCCAAATGACCAGGAAACTGTACTGGAATCTGGACAAGTGTACTTGGAGCTGGCTCTAAGTCAACAGTGTCCCAAGCAAACCCCCCTGTTTACTTTGTAGTCCCAGGAAGGTTTCATAAGTATACATGTGGAGCAAATAAACACCATAAGATTGTTAAAAATAAAGCCACAGGCATCTACTTTATATCACATTAAGGGCAATTTGGTTCTTAAGTGTTTAACAGTTTGAAAGATTGGCAGGTTTGAAAACTGATATTCCTCCTTCCAGGACAGGCAGAGAAAGTGATTTCAAGTAAGCTCTTTTTTTCTTCTGTCGAGTCCTCCCCTAGTTTGTTCCTTAAATCATTCTCTTATTAAATGAGAGATAGAAATACCCGTGTTAAGGACATAACAATGCCAGTAAAATTATGGACCTTCAAGTGCTATTATTTAGAGCTCTTTGAAGGATGTGGCTCAATAGATGGGAATGATGGATTAACAAAGTGTCAGCCTTTTATTCTGAGCTCTCATAGGCTTAAAACAAAGTGGATTCTGTTTTTAGTAGCTGCTGAGAATGAAGAGGAGAAAAAGCAGGGCTTGACAGATTGGAGGGCCAAAGCTGGCCAAAGCTGTCAACCAGAATGCTTTTTTATTTATTTATTTTGTTAATGTTCTAACTGCGATTCCCCTCCCTCTTTTCCTTCCAGCCCCTCCCCTAGACCTCTCTTGCCTCCCTCTCCTAATACCTGCCTCCTCTGTTACTCTTCAAAAAAAGGGCAGACCTTCGGTGGATATAATGGCACTTAGTAAGTTGCAATAAGTCTAGGCACCCCCTCTCCCATTGAAACTTGGCAAAGCAACCCAGCAGGAAGAAGGGATTCAAAAAACAGACAACAAAGTCAGAGACAGTCCTTACTCCCCCTGTTGGGAGACCCACAAGAAGACCAAGCTATACAACTATAGGATTATATTAGAAGTCTGTATCTATAGTCACCAGCATTGCAAGAAGAGTCTGGATTTTTAATTAGAATTGAACCTATAACCTGATGTATGGTCTATAAGTGCTATACCTCCAGTCTTTTTTTAAGTGTTTATTTGGTGGCAAGGGCTCTCTCTAAGTTGCCTCAGTTGCCCTTGAATATAATGCCTAACCTAGGAAAGCCTTGAACTTGCAATCTTTCCATCCCAGTTTCCCAGTTATCTCAGACTATAGACCAGGACCACCAGAACTAGCAGAAAGTCAAGATTCTGAGTAATAGAAACCCAGCCTAAGCCAGCCACAGTAGAGAACAGCTGTAATTCCTGAACCACAGATACAGTAAGGGAGGAGCTGGGGAAAGGGAGGACAGCTGACCAAGATGGGACTTTCATCAGACTCCTCGAGAAAGAAAAGGGAACCAGATGGGGTGGGGCACATATTTTATCTTGGCACTTGGAAGGCAGAGGTAGATGAAACAGACCTCTGTGAGTGTGAGGACAGCCTGATCTCCACAGTGAGTTCCAGGACAGCCATGGCTATCATGTAAACTGATCTCTAAACACACACACACACACACACACACACACACACACACACACACAAAGAGGGGGAAGAAATAGTGTAGAGACACCCAAGACCGTCAAATAATGCTGGTTAAATAATGTGGTGTGCAACTCAGACAAAGGCTGACATGGAAGCACAGATGTCTCCTGATTTCATTTTTTTATAAGGTGCCTAGAATACACAAATCTATAGAGACAAAAGTAGAATGGGAAAAGGAAGATAAGAGTTAGCAGTAGGTACAGGCTTCCTGCCCAGGATGATGGAAAAGGGCGAAACCAGGTCAGTTGGGAAGGTTGTGCAATATTGTGAACACATGAAAGCCATTGGATAAAAATCATTGAAATGGGGCATATTATATTATGCAAGGGATATGAATATTTTGTAGTAAATAAAGATACTGACTTCTGAGCTGAAGGGGTTTGCAACCCCATAGGAAGAACAACAATATCAACCAACCAAACGACCAGAGCTCTCAGGGACTAAACCACCAACCAAAGAGTACAGATAGAAGGGCCCATGGCTCCAGCTGGATATGTAGCAGAGGATTGCTTTATCTGACATCCATGGGAGGGGAGCCTCTTGGTCCAGTGGAGGTTCAAGGCCCCAGTGTAGGGGAATGCTAGGGCAGTGAGGTGGGAGTGGGTGGGCAAGTGGGGAAGCACCCTCAGAGAGGCAGGGTGAGGGGGAAAGAAATAGGGGGGTTGTGGAGGGGAAACTGGGAAAGGGGATAACATGTGAAATGTAAATAAATAAGATAACCAATTTAAAAAGGATGCTGACATCTGGACATCAGATGGATGACATACACATAAACTCAGAGAAGCTGTGTTTACCTGCAAAAAAACCCCACACTGGATCAAGTTGGCTAAAATCCAGTATGGGTAGCAGAGGGACTCCCAACACCCTACTTAGCTGAGTAACTATTAAAAGTTTATGTCTACTCAGGGAGGGATGGTCACATTTCTTGGGGGACAAAGAATAAGTTGTCAAATTCCAATGGAAGGCTCCATAGTCATGAACATGTTGGAAGAACTAACTTTAGTGAACATAATGGCTTGACTCAGAAATGTCCTCATAGCCATGAGTGTTTGAATCAACAAATGTGACCTCATAAAATTGCAAAGCTTCTGTAAAGCAAAGGACACTGTTAATAGGACAAAACAGCAACCAACAGATTGGGAAAAGATCCTTACCAATCCTGCATCTGATAGAGGGCTAATAGCCAATGTATACAAAGAACTCAAGAAGCTGGACTTCAGAAAATCAAATAACCTTATTAAAAATGGGGAACAGAGCTAAACAGAGAATTCTGAACTAGGGAATATCGAATGGCCAAGAAGCTTCTAAAGAAATGTTCAACATCCTTAGTCATCAGGAAAATGCAAATCAAAACAACCCTGAGATTCCACCTCATAGCAGTCAAAATGGCTAAGATCAAGAACTCAGGTGATAGCAGATGCTGGCGAGGATATGGAGAAAGAGGGACATTCCTCCATTGTTGGTGGGATTGCAAGCTGGCACAACCACTCTGGAAATCAATCTGGTGGTTCTTCAGGAAACTGGACATAGTATTACCTGAGGACCCAGCTATACCACTCCTGGACATATACCCAAAAGATACTCTAACATATAACAAGGACACATGCCCTACGATGTTCATAGCAGCCTTATTTATCATAGCCAGAAACTGGAAACAACTCAAATGTCCCTCAAAAGAGGAATGGATACAGAAAATGTGGTACATTTACACAATGGAGTACTACGCAGCCATTAAAAACAATCCCTTCATGAAATTCACAGGAAAATGGATGGAACTTGAAATAATCATCCTGAGTAAGGTAACCCAGCCACAAAAGAACACACATGGTATGCACTCACTGATAAGTGGAGATAAGCCCAAAAGCTCAGAATACCCAAGGTTCAATTCACAGACAGCATGAAACTCAAGAAAAGCAAAGACCAAAATGTGGATGCTATAGTACTTCTTAAAAGGAGGAACAAATTTCAGTGTCTCTGGTTTTATGTGGAGATCTGCTCCACTTAGACTTGAGCTTTGTACAAGGAGACAAGAATGGATCAATTCTCATTCTTCGACAGGATAACTGCCAGTTGTGCCAGCACCATTTGTTGAAAATGCTGTCTTTTTTCCACTGGATGGTTTTAGCTCCCTTGTCAAAGATAAAGTGACCATAGGTGTTTGGGCTCATTACTGATTCTTCAATTCTATTCTACTGATCTAACTGTCTGCATTGTACCAGTACCATGCAGATTTTATCACAATTGCTCTGTAGTACAGCTTGAGTTCAGGCATGGTGATTCCCCCAAAGGTTCTTTTATTGTTGAGAAAGTTTTTGCTATCCTAGGTTTTTTGTATTCCAGATGAATTTGCAAATTGCCCTTTCTGACTCAGTGAGAATTGAGTTGGAATTTTGATGGGGATTGCATTGAATCTGTAGATTGCTTTCAGCAGGATAGCCATTTTTACTATATTAATCCTGCCAATCCATGAGCATGGGAGATCTTTCCATCATAAAACCAGACACACTGAAATTTATAGAGGAGAAAGTGGGGAAACCCCTGGAAGATATGGGCACAGGGGGGAAATTCCTAAACAGAACAGCAGTGGCCTGTGCTGTAAGATCAAGAGTAGACAAATGGGACCTCATAAAATTGCAAAGCTTCTGTAGGGCAAAAGACACCGTCAATAAGACAAAAAGGCCACTAACAGATTGGGAAAGAATTTTTACCAATCCTAAATCTGATAGGGGACTAATATCCAATATATACAAAGAATTCAAAAACTGAACTCTAGAAATTCAAATAGCCCCATTAAAAATGGGGTGCAGAGCTAAATAAAGAATTCTCAGCTGAGGAATACCAAAGGGCTGAGAAGCACTTGAAAAAATGTTCAACATCCTTAATAATCAGGGAAATGCAAATCAAAACAACCCTGAGATTCCACCTCACACCAATCAGAATGGCTAGGATCAAGAATTCAGGTGACAGCAGATGCTGGTGAGGATGTGGAGAAAGAGGAACACTTCTCCATTGCTGGTGGGATTGCAAGCTGGTACAACCACTCTGGAAATCAGTCTGGCGGTTCCTCATAAAGCTGGACATAGTACTTCTGGTAGACCCAACAACACCTCTCCTGGGCATATACCCAGAAGATGTTCCAACTGGTAATAATGACACATGCTCCACTATGTTCATAGCAGCCCTATTTATAATAGCCAGAAGCTGGAAAGAACCCAGATGTCCCTCAACAGAGGAATGGGTGTTGGGAGCTATTAAGGCAACGCTATTGTCCTGATCTCTGAATTGGGCCTCTCCCCCCGAGAAGAATAGGGGGTCAAAAGCGGGCCCGCTCCGAGAAAGTCAGTGCCGGATGTCCTGACCTCAAGATGTACCCTGATACCACCAAGTTCCTGCTTCCCCATGTAGTCGCCAAAGGAAAAAATTCTGCTGCCCCATCCTGCCTGCTGAGAAGTACTTCCTCTCTTTCCGCTGCCCCATCACTCCTGCTGAGGTGCATTTCCTCTGCCCCATTCCTCCTGCTGAAAGGCACTTCCCTGTTGGGAGCCGCCCCCACATTCGCCGTCACAAGATGGCGCTGACATCCTGTGTTCTAAGTGGTAAACAAATAATCTGCGCATGTGCCAAGGGTATTTTACGACTACTTGTACTCTGCCTTTCCCGTGAACGTCAGCTCGGCCATGGGCTACAGCCAATCAGGGAGTGATGCGTCCTAAGCGAAGGATAACTCCTCCTTAAAGGGGACGGGGTTTTCCGCCATTCTCTCTCTTACTTGCGCTCTTCGCTCTGGCTCTGGCGCCTGCTCGCTTGCTCCTAAAGATGTAAACAATAGAGCGCGCTCTGCGCTTTGGCGCGCCGGAGCTCTGGCTCCTAAAGATGTAAGCAATAAAGTTTTGCCGCAGAAGATTCTGGTCTGTTGTGTTCTTCCTGGCCGGGCGTGAGAACGCTATTAAGAATTGGTGCCGAAACCCGGGACGAGAAAATCCGGGACGAGAAAATCCGGGAAAAAAAAACCCGGGAGGAAACTCGGGACGGGAGTTTCACCTGCGCAAGGAAGATCCCTCATTCCAGAACCAGAACTGCGGGTCGCGGTAATAAAGGTTCCCGTAAAGCAGACTGTTGAGAAGGATTCAACTGCATGAATTCAGAACTTTTCAGCTGGGGAACGAGAGTACCAGTGAGTACAGCTTTACGAGGTAAGTCTGGTCTTGAACTTTCTAAGGAAATTCAAGACAGTCTATCAGAAGTAAAGTGGAAAATAGCTTTACAAGATATGTTTGGCCTTAAATTTTTTCTAGTGTTAGGAGCCCTTTTGTTCCTTTTCACATGTTATCAAGTGGTTAAGGCAGGGCGGATTCTAGATGAAATTCAGGACAATCTATCAGAAGTAAAGCGGGGAGAGAGAGTAGGAGCAAAGAGAAAATATGGTACACAAAATAAGCATACAGGCCTTTCCACGGGTCTTGAACCTGAGGAAAAGTTTAGGTCAGGTAAGAATACCTGGGGAGAGATTGGAAGGAAGGAGAAAAAAAAAGAAAAGAAAAAAGATCAATCAGCAGAGGTTTCTAGGAGAAGGAGCCTATACTCATCACTAGGTGAGCTCAAGGAGCCAGTTCTTAATAGTTCTGAATCAGATGAAAAGGCTATTAGGGCCTGGAAGGCGCTCTCCCGAGCAGGTGAAGCCACTGGACAATAATGACAGAGGCAGGCTCTTGCAGCCTACAAGGTCTTATTGTCCACCCTGGAGTTGTAGATCAAGATTATAAAGGGGAACTTCAAGTTCTCTGTTCTTGTCCTCAAGTTGTCTTTTCTATATCACAAAGGGGACAAAATAGCTCAACTAATAATTTTGCCAAGCCTACATGGCTGTTTTTTCTTCCTCTGGTATTCCTAGAGCTGCCAGAGAGATTGGTTCTACTGAAAATGATTCTGATTACTTAATAATGCCTTTAGATTGTTGTCAAATTTTATCTACTCACGTAGGGGTAAACCCTCGTGGCGTCAGGCCATTACAGGTCTGACAAATGGATGTCACGCATATTTCCTCCTTTGAGAGAAATCAATATTTACATGTTTAGATAAGAAGAGATCACCTCCATACCTTAAATGATTTTCAAAAGCTGTTGGGAGATATTAATTGGCTCAGACCTTTTTTAAAGATTCCTTCCGCTGAGTTACGGCCTTTGTTTGGTATTTTAGAAGGAGATCCTCATATCTCCTCCCCTAGGACTCTTACTCTAGCTGCTAACCAGGCCTTACAAAAGGTGGAAAAAGCCTTACAGAATGCACAATTACAACGTATTGAGGATTCGCAGCCTTTCAGTTTGTGTGTCTTTAAGACAGCACAATTGCCAACCACAGTTTTGTGGCAGAATGGGCCATTGTTGTGGATCCATCCAAACGTATCCCCAGCTAAAATAATAGATTGGTATCCTGATGCAATTACACAGCTTGCCCTTAAAGGCCTAAAAGCAGCAATCACCCACTTTGGGCGAAGTCCATATCTTTTAATTGTACCTTATACCGCTGCACAGGTTCAAACCTTGGCAGCCACATCTAATGATTGGGCAGTTTTAGTTACCTCCTTTTCAGGACAAATAGATAACCATTATCCAAAACATCCAATTTTACAGTTTGCCCAAAATCAATCTGTTGTTTTTCCACAAATAACAGTAAGAAACCCACTTAAAAATGGGATTGTGGTATATACTGATGGATCAAAAACTGGCATAGGTGCTTATGTGGCTAATGGTAAAGTGGTATCCAAACAATATAATGAAAATTCACCTCAAGTGGTAGAATGTTTAGTGGTTTTAGAAGTTTTAAAAACCTTTTTAGAACCCCTTAATATTGTGTCAGATTCCTGTTATGTGGTTAATGCAGTAAATCTTTTAGAAGTGGCTGGAGTGATTAAGCCTTCCAGTAGAGTTGCCAATATTTTTCAGCAGATACAATTAGTTTTGTTATCTAGAAGATTTCCTGTTTATATTACTCATGTTAGAGCCCATTCAGGCCTACCTGGCCCCATGGCTCTGAGAAATGATTTGGCAGATAAGGCCACTAAAGTGGTGGCTGCTGCCCTATCATCCCCGGTAGAGGCTGCAAGAAATTTTCATAACAATTTTCATGTGACGGCTGAAACATTACGCAGTCGTTTCTCCTTGACAAGAAAAGAAGCCCGTGACATTGTTACTCAATGTCAAAGCTGCTGTAAGTTCTTGCCAGTTCCTCATGTGGGAATTAACCCACGCGGTATTCGACCTCTACAGGTCTGGCAAATGGATGTTACACATGTTTCTTCCTTTGGAAAACTTCAATATCTCCATGTGTCCATTGACACATGTTCTGGCATCATGTTTGCTTCTCCGTTAACCGGAGAAAAAGCCTCACATGTGATTCAACATTGTCTTGAGGCATGGAGTGCTTGGGGGAAACCCAAACTCCTTAAGACTGATAATGGACCAGCTTATACGTCTCAAAAATTCCAGCAGTTCTGCCGTCAGATGGATGTAACCCACCTGACTGGACTTCCATACAACCCTCAAGGACAGGGTATTGTTGAGCGTGCGCATCGCACCCTCAAAGCCTATCTTATAAAACAGAAGAGGGGAACTTTTGAGGAGACTCTACCCCGAGCACCAAGAGTGTCTGTGTCTATGGCACTCTTTACACTCAATTTTTTAAATATTGATGCTCATGGCCATACTGCGGCTGAACGTCATTGTTCAGAGCCAGATAGGCCCAATGAAATGGTTAAATGGAAAAATGTCCTTGATAATAAATGGTATGGCCCGGATCCTATTTTGATAAGATCCAGGGGAGCGGTTTGTGTTTTCCCACAGAATGGAGACAACCCATTTTGGATACCAGAAAGACTCACCCAAAAAATCCAGACTGACCAAGGGAATACTGATGTCCCTCGTCTTGGTGATGTCCAGGGCGTCAATAATAAAGAGAGAGCAGCGTTGGGGGATAATGTCGACATTTCCACTCCTAATGACGGTGATGTATAATGGTCAAGTATTCCCCTGCTTTTTTACCACTAACTAGGAACTGGGTTTGGCCTTGATTCAGACAGTCTTGGCTCTGTCTGGACAGGTCCAGATGACTGACACCATTAACACTTTGTCAGCCTCAGTGACTACAGTCATAGATAAACAGGCCTCAGCTAATGTCAAGATACAGGGAGGTCTCATGCTGGTTAATCAACTCATAGATCTTGTCCAGAAACAACTAGATGTATTATGGCAAATAGCTCAGCTGGGGTGTAAACAAAAGTTTCCGAGATTGTGTGTTACTTCCATTCAGTATGAGAAATTTACTAGGGCAGCTAATTTGTCAAAAAGTCTTTTTCAGTATATGTTACAGAATTGGACGGCTGAATTTGAACAGATCCTTCGGGAATTGAGACTTCAGGTCAACTCCACGCGCTTGGACCTGTCCCTGACCAAAGGATTACCCAATTGGATCTCCTCAGCATTTTCCTTCTTTAAAGAATGGGTGGGATTGATATTATTTGGAGATACACTTTGCTGTGGATTAGTGTTGCTTCTCTGGTTGGTCTGTAAGCTTAAGGCCCAAACTAAGAGAGACAAGGTGGTTATTGCCCAGGCGCTTGCAGGACTAGAACATGGAGCTTCCCCTGATATATCTATGCTTAGGCAATAGGTCGCTGGCCACTCAGCTCTTATATCCCATGAAGCTAGTCTCATTGCACGGGATAGAGTGAGTGTGCTTCAGCAGCCCGAGAGAGTTGCACGGCTAAGCACTGCAATAGAAGGGCTCTGCGGCATAAAATGAGCCTATTCTAGGGAGACATGTCATCTTTCAAGAAGGTTGAGTGTTCAAGTGTCCTTCCCCCAGGAAAAACAACACGGGACCAGACCAGGACCCCTCTGGGTGATGAGCCTGGGAGGAGGTTATGTGTACGGCTCCTTTACCTACACACTGGGGATTTGACCTCTATCTCCACTCTCATTAATATGGGTGGCCTATTTGCTCTTATTAAAAGAAAAGGGGGAGATGTTGGGAGCCGCCCCCACATTCGCCGTCACAAGATGGCGCTGACATCCTGTGTTCTAAGTGGTAAACAAATAATCTGCGCATGTGCCAAGGGTATTTTACGACTACTTGTACTCTGCCTTTCCCGTGAACGTCAGCTCGGCCATGGGCTACAGCCAATCAGGGAGTGATGCGTCCTAAGCGAAGGATAACTCCTCCTTAAAGGGGACGGGGTTTTCCGCCATTCTCTCTCTTACTTGCGCTCTTCGCTCTGGCTCTGGCGCCTGCTCGCTTGCTCCTAAAGATGTAAACAATAGAGCGCGCTCTGCGCTTTGGCGCGCCGGAGCTCTGGCTCCTAAAGATGTAAGCAATAAAGTTTTGCCGCAGAAGATTCTGGTCTGTTGTGTTCTTCCTGGCCGGGCGTGAGAACGCTATTAAGACTTCCCCTTTTGCTTGTGCATTTAAACCTCAGGCCTGGCTAATACATTTGGGGCTTTGATGCATTCCAGAACGGTTTCCGTGTCGTTATTCACACAAGGCCCTCGTCTCCCTCTACCCCCCACTTGGTTCTTAGGAGGAGGTCCCCTCGAGACCCTCGAATAACTGGACCTGCTGGACGGGTCAAATGGGTACAGAAAATGTGATACATTTACACAATGGATTACTACTCAACTATTAAAAACAATGAATTTATGAAATTCTTAGGAAAATGGATGTATCTGGAGGATATCATCCTGAGTGAGTTAACCCAATCACAAAAGAAGTCACTTGATATGCACTCACTGATAAGTGGATATTAGCCCAGAAACCTATAATACTCAAGATACAACTTCCAAAACCCAAGAAAATCAGAAGGATGTCCAACACGTGGATACTTCATTCTTTCCTAGAATACGGAATAAAATATCCATGGAAGGAGTTGCAGAGGCAAAGTTTGAAGGTAAGACAAAAGGATGGACCATCCAGAGACTGCCCCACCTGGGTTCCATCCCATAATCAGCCACCAAATGCAGACACTATTGCATATGCCAGCAAGATTTTGCTGAAGGAACCCTGATATAGCTGTCTCCTGTGAGGTTATGCTAGTGCCTGGAATATATATAAGTGGATGCTCACAGTCATCTATAGGATGGAACACAGGGTCCCCAATATAGGAGCTAGAGAAAGTACCCAAGAGCTAAAGGGGTCTGCAACCCTATAGGTGGAACAACAATATGAACTAAGCACTACCCCCAGAGCACGTGTCTCTAGCTGCATATGTAGCAGAAGATGGCCTAGTCGGCCATCATTTAGGAAGAGAGGCCCCTTGGTCTTGCAAACTTTGTATGCCCCAATATAGGGTAAAGCCAGGGCCAAGAAATGGGAGTGAATGGGTAGGGGAGCAGGGTGAGGGAGGGTTTAGGGGACTTTTGGGATAGCATTTGAAATGTAAATGAAGAAAATATCTAATAAAAAATGTGGGGTAGGGTGGAAAAGAAGGAGGAACAAAATACTTACAGGCGGAAATAGGGGGATAAAGTGTGGAGCCGAGACAGAAGGAAAGGGCATCCAGAGACTTTCCCAGCTGGACATCCATCCCATATACATTCGCCAAACCTGGGTGCTATTGTATGCTGAAAGTGCTTGCTGACAGGAGTCTGATATGGCCGCCTCATGAGACTCTCCCCCAGAGCCTGACAAATACAGAGGCACATGCTTGCAACCAACCATTGGACTGAGCTCTGGGTCCCTGAAGGAGGAGTTTGAGAGGGAACTGAAGGAGCTGAGGCAGTTTGCAGGCCCGTGAGAGGAGCAACAGTGTCAGCTGGCTAAATCCCCTGGAGCTCCCAGAGACTGGACCACCAACCAAAGAGTATACATGGAGGAACCCATGGCTCCGGCCACATATGTGGCAGATGATGGCCTTGTTGGACATCAGTGGGAGGAGTGGCCCTTGGGCCTGAGGGTGTTCCATGCCCCAGTGTAGGGGAATGCCAGGGCAGGAAGGCAGCAGTGGGGAGGGGAGGCAGGGGGAGGAGGGATGGGGTAGGGGCTTTGGGTGGAGGGTGAGACCTGGAAAGGAGATAATATTTGAAATGTAAATAAAGAAAATATCCAAGAAAAGAAAAGAAAAATCCTTTGTTTCCAATAGATGGTGCTGTTTAGGAAGCTTAGGAGGCACAGCCGTGTTGGAAGGAGGTCGTGACCAGTGACAGGACTTTGAGAGTTTAAATGTAGTACATACACACTCTCTGCTCATGCTTGTGGTTCAAGATATGTATGACCTCTCAGCTTCCAGATCCAATCAACATGTTTGCTTACTGCCAAACATCCCTACCATCATGGATTCTAACCTTCTAGAGCCAGAAGTCCCAATAAAAGTAAGTTGCCTTGGCCATGGTGTTTTATATCAGTAATAGGAATATAACTAACACAGATGTGTATATATATTTAAAGGGTACGGAGATAAAACATGAAGTTGAAAGGAGGTGCGTCTCATGTGAGCTTAAGTTTTTTGCTTTGGTCCTATGATCTACCTCCAAGCAATGTTGCAGTGGCTGGGAATAAAGTTGTTTGCCTTTAATTTCATTTATGTATTTTATTTCTACTCTTAGCTGTACCTTGAATTCAAATTATGTCAATTGGATAGAACCCGCTTATAAATATCCACCAAGACTTGCAAACTTTATATGCCCCAGTACAGGGGAATACCAGGGCCAAAAAGGGGGAGTGGGTGGGCAGGGGAGTGGGGGTGGGTGGATATGGGGGACTTTTGGTATAGCATTGGAAATGTAAATGAGTTAAATACCTAATAAAAAATGGAAAAAAAAAAAAAAAAAAAGAAAAATCAACAAAATCTGTTGGCTATCTGGTCACATCCAGAGACTTGCTGAGGAATAGTGAGTGGGTCCACACCTGACATGGTAACCTTGTGTCATTAAGATTGAATGGATTCACCATTACAGACTGTGTTAATATTCATCAACAATAACACCTATGTTGTGATTGTGTCCCCACTATGATTTATATGCATATAAAACCATGAAGGAATATTAAATGATCTGTAAGAAAGCTGAAAAAAAAAATAAATAAATAAATATCCACCAAGAATGTCATTTCTAAGAACTTCTTATTCCTACTGGATTTGAAACACAAAGTCAAGAGTCGGCATGACTTATATCTAGTTGGTCATCAATTCAAATTTAATGAGGTATTCATCTGATTTGAGAGGTACAGGTTTTCTATGCTTTAAAACATCTACTCTATATTTATACAGCTAGCAGTATGAGCTATTTTTTCTACGTTCACACTGCAAGTCTAAGAGCATACCTCTCTCTTTGCTTCCTAGTGATTTACTCCATTCATCTTCATTTCTTTGAACAGCATATTGTTGCCACTGTTTCCCACTGTTCATATTTCTATCCACTCTGCATCATCCAGCTTTTTACCCGGTGCATTATTTCTGTTCCAGGCTTCCAGTTGCTCATAACCCATTTCATGTTGCTTCTTCTCATAAGCCAGACACACAACACAGGAGCATCCCATTCAAAAGACAATCTCGGTCACCCATGTATCAGCATGAAGACTGTTGCTTTTTCATATAGGAGGGGATCAGGGGTTAACATAAATTAGAGAAGGAAAGCAAAGACCAGTTAATAATGGCTCTTCATTTCTTCTTACAATGTTCAGATAAATGGACATGGATTAAATGAGCTGTTTATATATTATGTCCTTTCTCTCCTTTACTCCTCCTCTCCCCTATGCTTCTTTCTGTCACTGCCTGTCTCAGTCACTGCTTTATTGCTGTCAAGAGACACCATGACCAAGGCAACTCAAAAAGAAAAAAAAGAAAGAAAAGCATTTAATTAGGGTCTTCCTTACAGTTTCCGAGGGCTTGTCCATTACCATCATGGTGGCAGGTAGGCAGACATGGTACTGGAAAGCATCTGAGAGCTTTATATCCTGGACCACGGGTAGCAAGCAGAGAGAAAGACTCTGTGTTTGGTGTAGGATTTTGGAAACCTCAAAGCCCACACTTGGTAACACACCTCTTCCCACAAGGTCATACCCCCAATCCTTCCCAATTAGTTCATCCCCTGAGTACTAAGCATGCAAATATATGAGCCTATAGGGGCCTTCTCATTCAAATCAACACAAGGCCTTCTCTCCCTGGTTTCCTTAATGCAAATACTGAAAATTTCTAGGATTTTCCAATTCATCTTTCTAAGATGTTTACTGAAGCCTCTTCAGTTTACACAAGTAAGTGCCTAAGGAAACACTCAGCCTGTGCTCCCCTGAGGTGTCTGTAAGCTAAAAGTGCTTCTCTGTTGGACTTGACTCTATGATCACAAGTTTTCTACCACTAGATGCACCTACCAACTTTCCAGAAAAAACAACACAGTAGGTTTTGGGGAAAGGTGCAGAGAAAGGAGAGGCCACTGATAGACAGAGAGGTAGCTGTAAGCAAAGAAGAATGGCTTTTAAAATGTTTAAGTATACTGGCATTGTGCCTATCTCAGATCGTTGTATATTTAAAAGTGGAAAACAATATAATGAGAGTAGATAATCCTATTGCTTTTCTTCCTACTTCCCTTTTCATATTAAATCAATTGTTTTCTTTCCTGTTTAACCTTAGTAACCATACTGATGTCCTCAAATCCTTATTATAATAATGATAATCTTGAAATGAGTGATATCATCTTGGCCTCTGTCTGTGATCATGTCACAGTGCTCACCATCCCTTTGCAAAGTCAAGAAACTTTCTTTGTGCTTTGTATTTGATGGTGTTGACCTCTTTGCTGAAAACAAGCATGCACCTTCCCACAGAGCACCAGACCTTCCCACCATTGCAGACCAATCTCATTCTAGAAGAATCTCTTTGGTAAGACTATAAAATCAAATGCCCAAATGCTAGTTCTTCCTATACTTGAGGAAGTTGTGAAAATCAAATTTTTCTTGTCAATTTGATCCATAACCTTTTAACACTTTTAATGGATTCCATTTCCTATTCTTTTCATTATTTCCACATTGTTCCTTTCAGAGTTCTCATCTTTTATAAAGAGAAAAGTCAGATACATCATTCTAATAAGATTCTGGTCCAGGAGGATTCAGGGAGAAGGTTCCCACACATCTCAACACTAATCTTTTACTGTATTCGTTCAAGAATGCTTTTAAAACAGTTACAGGAAACCTGGCCTTGTGGTTTCCAGTACTCCCTCTCATATGCATCTTACTATACTCCTGGGAAACTAATATCCAAGGAGATCATTGACTTTACTGTGAGTTCACAGAACCCTCTTCGTCTTTTTTTTCTCAAGATCTTTTTAGAAAAGTGATTTTTCACTTGGGGGCCTAGAGAAACTACAAGGCTAAGTTACTTTAGAAGGAAACAAGTTATAAGACATCTCCTGAGTTGAAAGAGAGGTCAACAACTATATAATTTGGGGGTCTAAATGTAAAATAAAAGTGTAGGCTCCTTAAATAAAACTTACTAAAACTTATGGGGTGACAGAAGGCCATGGGCCCTGTAAGCACAGGTCTCTCTGGGACTCCTAAGTCATGTGCTCATGGAGTGAGTATGGAAGGAGCCTGACAAGGGAGAGATTTTCTGGTTCTCTAGACACAGCTGGTAGATAACTGACAGGTGATTGATAAAATAGAAAGTTTCTTCGCAATTACTAAAATATTAAAAAGCTTCCCTTCTGGGCTGGGGAGCTATCTCAGTGAGTAGGAGCACTTGATGCGCAAGCAGGAGAGTCTGGGTTTGAATTTCTAGCATTTAGGTAAAAATCTAGGCATGGCTACATGGGCCTGTAATCCTGAAGCAGAGACAAGCAGAGCCCAGGAGGTAACTGGCCAACTGAGGCGGAGCCACCTGCTGTGCTGCTTCCCACCATTCTCCTTTGATGTTACACTTCCTGCTTCCTGCCTGAGGCCAAACCGGTTCTCCAAGTTAGCTGTGAATTTTGCGAGTTCCTGCTAAAAGGCTGTTCTGACAACTTCACAAGAAACTTGGCTTGACTGGGAATGGGTCTCCCCTCTCCTTTATAAAGCCTATCCACCACCATTAAAGTGTAGCCTTGATCAGAATATGGTCTTGGTTTCATTTCTCTCTCTACCTGCCTAGATTCACTCTTTCCTTTCAGCTCCAAGATGCCTCCCAGGCTCGAACCCCGACATGAGAGCCTAAGGCTGGCCCCAACAACAACAACACCACACACAAACACTCACACACACACACACACACACACACACACACACACACACACACACACACACGGGGGGGGGGGGAGAGAGAGTATTCACCCATATATTAAGCATACATAGAGTGGCTTGGCTAATCATTTAAGTCTGTGTTTTCTTTCCTGTCTTATCATAGTCAGAAAGAAATTTTCTCTCTATTTCAGTGTTTTAACCTGAACTTAATCTCACTCAACTTTTTTCTTACAAAATGCTATTGTTGTTTTCTGTAAATATTAATTGCACAAGGGGAATTGTAGAAAAGACATGTAGTCTTATCTATTATAAATAGGGTTTGGGGTGCAATACTTCCATACAGTCATTGCAATCAGGTAGTTTCCAATTAAAGCCAACAAGATGAAAATAAATTATTTAGAAATTCTGAGAAGGGCAAGTTGGTCAGGTTTGAATCTTCATTTGTGCATGGCTGGGACACAGTGAGCTCTGCTCATTTCAAAATAGACAATTGTGTGTGTTAGTGTTATGTTTTCAGGGTGTTTATAAATAGCTTAGGACTCAGTCCTTTCACTTATTTGGTCTACTGAACTGACCTGTTATAGTACAGAAGTGTTATAGTAAGGCATTAGAAATAGAAAGCCCTATAGATCATATTTAGTTTGTTCAGCTGCTAATAGAGCTTTAGATACATGCTTCTCACCCTCTTTCAAGCTTGACTTTCCTATCTAACAAAATCACTCAGCCAATATCCACTTATCAGTGAGTGCATATCAGGTGACTTTTTTGTGATTGGGTTACCTCACTCAGGATGATATCCTCCAGATACATCCATTTGCCAAAGAATTTCATGAATTCATTGTTTTTAATAGTTGAGTAGTAGTCCATTGTGTAAATGTATCACATTTTCTGTACCCATTCCTCTGTTGAGGGACATCTGGGTTCTTTCCAGCTTCTGGCTATTATAAATAGGGCTGCTATGAACATAGTTGAGCATGTGTCCTTCCTACCTGTTGGATCATTTTCTGGATATATGCCCAGGAGTGGTATTGCTGGATCTACCGGTAGTAGTATGTCCAGTTTTCTGAGGAATTGCCAGACTGATTTCCAGAGTGGTTGTACCAGCTTGCAATCCCACTAGCAATGGAGGAGTGTTCCTCTTTCTCCACATCCTCGCCAGCATCTGCTGTCTCCTGAATTTTTGATCTTAGCCATTCTGACTGGTGTGAGGTGGAATCTCAGGGTTGTTTTGATTTGGATTTCCCTGTTGATTAAGGATGTTGAACATTTTTTCAGGTGCTTCTCAGCCCTTCAGTATTCCTAGGTTCAGAATTCTTTGTTTAGCTCTGTACCACATTTTTTAATGGAGTTATTTGAATTTCTGGAATTCAGTACCTTGAGCTCTTTGTATATATTGGATATTAGTCCCCTATCAGATTTAGGATTGGTAAAAATTCTTTCCCAATCTGTTGGTGGCCTTTTTGTCTTATTGACGGTGTATTTTGCCCTACAGAAGCTTTGCAATTTTATGAGGTCCCATTTGTCTACTCTTGATCTTACAGCACAGGCCATTGCTGTTCTGTTTAGGAATTTTTCCTCTGTGCCCATATTTTTGAGGGGTTTCCCCAGTTTCTCCTCTATACATTTCAGTGTCTCTGGTTTTATGTGGAGTTCTTTGATCTACTTAGACTTAAGCTTTGTACAAGGAGAGAAGAATGGAGATCAATTTGCATTCTTCTACATGATAACCGCCATTTGTGCCAGCACCATTTGTTGAAAATGCTGTCTTTTTTTCCACTGGATGGTTTTAGCTTCCTTGTCAGAGATCAAGTGACCATAGGTGCATGGGTTCATTTCTGGGTCTTCAATTCTATTCCATTGATCAGCCTGTCTGTCGCTGTACCAGTATCATGCCGTTTTTATCACAACTGCTCTGTAGTACAAGAGAGCTTGTGGTCAAGCCTGGTAATTCCCCCAGAGGTTCTTTTATTGTTGAGAATAGTTTTTGCTATCCTAGGTTTTTTGTTATTCCAGATGAATTTGCAAATTGCCCTTTCTAACTCAGTGAAGAATTGAGTTAGAATTTTGATGGTTATTGCATTGAATCTGTAGATTGCTTTCAGCAGGATAGCCATTTTTACTATATTATTCCTGCCAACAGAAGTGGATTTTCACAGTCATAGGATGGAACACAGGCCCCCCAATATGGGAGCTAGAGAAAGTACCCAACAGCTGAAGGGGTCTGCAACCCTATAGGTGGGGCAACAATATGAACTATTCAGTACTCCCGGAGCTCGTGTCTCTAGCAGCTTATGTAGCAGAAGATGGCCTAATTGGCCATCATTGGGAAGAGAGGCCCCTTGGTCTAGCAATCTTTATATGCCCCAGTACAGGGGAACACCAGGGTCAAGAAATGGGAGTGAGTGGGTAGGGGAGCAGGGCAGGGGGACAGTATAGGGGACTTTTGGGATAGCATTTGAAAAGTAAATGAAGAAAATATCTAATAAAAAAATTTAAAAATATCACTCACCACTTCCAAGTTAAGTTAGCAAATTGGCAGTCAACTTCCAATTGAACTCAGCTGGTGCCATTGAAGAGTTTTTCTTCTATTGGTGATAGTCTCTGATATAATACAGATATTCCCAAATAAGGCCCCTTCACTTCAGCACTTTATAGTTTGTAAAGAAGTGAAACAGTTACAGAAGACACATATAAATGCAATAGGAAATGATAAAACTTACGTGAGAGTTCTAGCCCGTTAATGAACTCAGAGGCATCTGGCAAACAAGCTTTACAAAGGAGGCGTGCTTCAGAGAAGCCTTCAGGAGGCATTGTCATCATTGGGATTGAGAAAACATCGTAAGGAATAGATCAAGTAGTAACAAAGCTAGGGAGAGTCTGTAAGTGCTAAAGAACTTATAAAAAGCATTTTGAACTTAAGGATTTTAAACTCTAAGTCTTCAAGGGTCTGTACCGAATGCAGAGGTAGAAATTTCCTAGGACACAACGTAGATCTTCAAAAGTTCATAATAAGTATTAATAAATCAAGTACAATGTTCTATAGGCAAAGAATTTTAAAACAACTGAGGCTGTAGCATAAGAACCATCTAGAAAGTCATATTTCCTTCTAGGACTGTGTAGCCACCCATTAGGTCACTATAGCGCTTGGCAACATCAGTCTAGTGTTAATTCAGGAATGTCCACTCCTATCAAATAGGGGACCCCTCCTTCTTCCTTCTCTAAATCTCCAGATTTAAAGGACTGGGATAAAATCAGACTCAGATGTAATTTCAATGAGTAAAGTAATTAAAAAAAAACTCATGTGCACAAAAATATTACACATTTCAGAATGTGGAGAACTTCTAAATAATCTCATAATGAGCCAGACAAAGAAGGTTGAGCCAAAGTCACTAACAGGATGGTCATGTTTAAATAATAAAAATATCACAAACCAATTATATTCTATGGAGCGTTCCTAATGCTAGGAATTGTATCGTGTCCTTAGATGCATCAAAAAATTTCATCTTCCTCAAACTTAAGTAATAGAGATGTTATTTTCTCTATAAGAAAAGTGGTTTTAGTGATGTGATTTGATATTATCTAACCTGGCTAAGACCACCCAGAGCCAAGGCATCCTTTTTTCTTTAAAGTCAAATTAGAGTAAGGTTTTCTTCCTATGTGATAGTGGATTCTACATTGCAAAGTTATGCCAAACAGAAGAATCTTTTCATTGTCTTCATGTTAAGACTGTATTTGTAATCTATTCTAATGAAACACTTTTGAGCTCTTTTCTGTAAATGGCCTCAACACACTTTATCTGCTGGTTTTTAAACAGAAAGGGGGGTACATGAGACCCACAAGTCTTAGTTTTTTGGTTTTTTTTTTTTTTTTTTTTTTTTTTTTTTTTTGGTTTTTCGAGACAGGGTTTCTCTGTATATCCCTGGCTGTCCTGGAACTCACTCTGTAGCCCAGGCTGGCCTTGAACTCAGAAATCTGCCTGCCTCTGCCTCCTGAATGCTGGAATTAAAGGCATGCACCACCATGCCCGGCCAGGTCTTAGTATTTTATCAAATAATTATAAAGCCACATAATGTTTGTAGAGAAGCACCAAAAGAAAAGTCCTTAGTTTTGGAGCTCTTTTCTCTGCTTTTTTTTTCCCACCCTGACTCTGTGTCTTAATTGTTTTTATAGAAATGTAATGTAACCCTGAATCAAGTAGCAATGCAGCCCTTGTGATGGTGAGCAAGGCACTATTCTGCAAGTCTAGATACTCTGCCGTTATCTGAGCATAGAGAAGGGTGAAAGGTGTTCGATGTCTGTCTGTCTTCACTTTTCAACAACATTCACATTTGCTAGTGCTTCCTATGTCTCCCATGGCAGTAATACCACTAAAAGGAGGGAGAGGAGCTAGCCAGTGGAAGCTCTCTATAGTAGGGATTGCATGACTGAGGTAGCTATAACCTACATGATATTCTCATCTGGTTATTGTTAGCACAGAGAAAGAAGCAAAGCGAGTTTGACTGGAATGTCAATGATTTTCAGCAAGATGTTATTTTACAGACTTCCAGAAACCTTGAATCAGTATAACAAACTTAGACATGTATAGAGATGTAGTGGGAGACAATGGAAAGGGAGCAAGTCAAATCAAGACAAATGTTTTAATATTGTTAGAAAATACAGAACTACTTGATATTTCACTCTGTGCCCAGGTTTTATAGAATCCTAATATAAAGAATTTGATTTCATAAAAAATCTAATACTGAAGAGTGTCTTTAACCTCCAGTCTTCACATTTTAAAACATTCTTTGCAATCCCCTGAGTAAGCTTGCTTTGAGTTTGCGTGGCATCTTTTGTTCTCTTATTAGGATAACTTGATGGGCAAGTTGTCTTTGAGATCTTTCCCCTTAGCAATGGTCTTGTTGATTTTCATCGAGTCTGTTAGTCAAAAATCCTTGGTAAATGGTGGGTGGCAATTAGCAACTTCCCGTCAAGGTACCTTCCTGCACAAGTTGCCTCTTTGTGGGTTGTGAAGAAAAAGTCTGGGTGACAATCACTGTCTCTCCTATCTGCTCCTATTATTATCATTAGAAGTTGTGTTGTCAACTTACCCTGAAAGGAGCACATTGTCATTAGGCAGGTGATCTGTCCCTGTAGCAGTCATTGAAGCCTCCCTTGAAGGCAACAGCAGCATTTCCAACAGGCACTTAAGAGAACAGATGTGTAGCCTGTAGGTGCCAGCTATAAGAAGAAGGTAAAACTAAAATTGGCAACATTCAATAAACAATGTTTAAAGGCTGAAAATTCTTGAAGCTCTATCTGAGTCTTACAGTTGGCATTCTTTGATCTTTTAGAGTGATCAACTGCTAGCTTGAAAATTACTGAATAATTTTTGTCTGAAATGAAAGCTTTATGCATTTGTAACTCTTTAGATTGATGAACAAGAATTAAAATAATATTAGGTATTCCATCTATTATCTGAATAGAATTCCTGGACTGTATGGTTAGAGCCACTCACTACTGAAACCAGCCATGTCGCCATCTAGGCATGCATTACTATTAAGGGGTCACAGCAACATGTGAGTTCTAACTCTAGGAAAGTATGGTAGGAGATGGGGCTGCTCAGCCTTCTTCTTTATTGCTTTGCTGGCATCTATGAGAACCTGAGTCTGATTCTTCCCTGACAATCCTTCCCTAGTCAACATTTTCTCTGCACTGCTATGGTTAGATCACACAGCAATTTGACATATAAGAAATACAGTATCTGGCTGTTGAGTAGAACTTCAGAAATGATTAAATATGACTGTAGGTTTGTGGACCTGAATAAAATAGACAAATTTCTTACAATTTTCTCATATTTATTTCCAGTTTTTTTATTATCTGGATTCTTCATTTTGCTTGTCAGTGACCCATGAGGATGTAAGGTCCTCCTATTTACAATAGTAGAAATTCATCCTAAATGCTATATATGTGAGATACACACACACACACACACACACACACACACACACATATATATGGAACAATATTAGGAAATCACCCTAAGTATTATATATTTATATAGTAAATCATATATCTAATTATGATATTAAAATTCTAATCAAGAGGAACAAAATAACCCAGATGGCTTAAAATTCCTGTTTCCTTTGTGATCTATGTATATTTAATATAAATATAATAAAATAGCACATCAATCTTCATTTTAATGACATTCATTTAAAACTTCACACAAATCAAAAATATATTAAAGTGTATATGTACAGATTAAAATATGGGTTTAGACTATATTCATGAATTGAGGCAGAAAACTAGGACTTATCCAATAATGTAATAGCAATAATAGCATGACAGAATTTTAAGGAAAAAAAAACCAGAATGAACTAATGCAAGAAATTAAGTAGGATTATGGAGTTCAAAGTCCATTCATTTTTTATGGCTAAGAAAGCAAATATCAGGAACAAAGTTTTTCTCCTCTCTGGATCCCATAGATGCGTTTGGGAATACTCTGTGACAAACAGACACAGCAAACAGCAGTCTGACAGCTACCAGGATAAGGTCCCCACTCTCATGATTATGAATATTTTATGCTATTATTAAATGACATTAGGAAAATGTTGTTATTATCCCACTTCATTAATTATACATTTATTTTAATGACATGAGTATAGCTTGTAAACCTCTCCCTAGTGATAAAGAAATTCTTTTTCCAACATGAAAAATCATGGACGTTCATTTCTTCTCCCACATTTTTATACATATCGCAAGTGGTATCACTGGAAATTTTAAATAAAGAAGCATTGCAGACACTTCCTAACTATGTTCTCTGAACAGACTTCTTGGTCGCAGAAAATATTTTAGTCATTTCTGCTCCTCTGTGTAAGAATTTGCTGAATTCTTGTGGTGGGAAATGAGAACGTATGGAGAGATCATACAAACTTGTAACTATAAGATTTCCTGATGTCATGTCACACATCTTGAGCCTCCTGCATAGTTCGCTTACTGTCACTGAGACTTCATTGGAGAGGAAACTTTCATATTAAATTTTCAAGGGAATAGAAAGTGACAGGTGAGAAAATTGCTTGCTGATTGTTATATAAAAGGGGGCTCATGGGACCTTTATAAAGCCTAAATTTCCTTACCTTCTACACAACTGGCAAGTCACCACTGAAAAACCTTTTCTCCTACAAGTCTTTGTATTATCTGCTTTTGTTGTGGGTTATCAGAACAGAAGGGATAACAGCCCTAGGGGCTGATATAGCAGATTCCAGATGAATTTGCGGAGGAAAAAACTTGTAGCATTCTATTGTCCAACTCAAGGTATATCTGGCTATTTTCTTTTTATAATATTATGTATATGAGAAGAGTGTTTTATCTCTATGTATATAAGCATACTGCTTATAGTGTCTGGTACCCATGGAAGTCAGAAGAAGGCCTTGGATCCCCTGGAACTGGTTACAGACAGAGGAGATGTGAGCTGCTGTATGTGTACTGAGCACATAGTTAATGCTCTTAGCCTTTGAACAATCTCTATCTCTTCAGCCCATGGCTGCATTTTCTTGAGAAAAATTTGCCTCTGCTATTTGTCCAGGATCTTTACAAAGTTGAAATACAGCCCACATTTTGAATATGGGTACTTTCTTTTATCAGTGTGAGATCCTTGTGCATTTACACCAAAATAGAATTGCCCCATGTGGGATTTAACCACTGAAAACCTAATGACAGAATTTAAAGAAGCAATTCTAATTTTTAAAAATAGACAAAATTAGGGATTGAGAGGAAGACTTAATGATAAATGCTAATAAAATCCAGCAAATCAAAAGACCACTATATATATATATTACAAATATGTCACTAAATTTAGAAATCTAAAGGAAATGGGTAAAATTTTAGGTGTTTCTAAATTGCCAAAATTGAGCCAAGAAATGGTAAAAAAAATTTAAAAGGCTTCCAACATTTCCTTGTTTTATGTTCTCAGAAATATAACAGACAATGGTATTCTTCACAATGAATGTGTTTTGGCTCAAAGCAAACATGGACTAAATTAACACTTGAGTCTGTAGCTAGATAACAGAAATATGCTAAATGAGAAGAGTTGAAAAGTATTTTAAATCTTAGAGGAAAGTTCAGTAGAACTGAGTAAAATGTTTTAAAACTCTGGGCTTGACAGCCTGCTTGCCTCTCTGGAGGTCCAAAGTAATCAAAGACACAGGTTAGAATCTTACCCAAATACTGACACCAGCTGAGACACCCACACAGCTCAGCTGTCATGGCCCTACCCATCCTCATCCCCAGACCTCTACCTTCCTTCCAGCCCACTTCCTCACCTGGGGCTGATCAGGGAATCAATACCCACCCAATTGCTGCAGCCTCTGAGCCTCCCAGAAGAACTGCAGTAACCAAGGGCACAGAAGGTCTGCAGTAATGAGGGACACAGGAAGTTGTTTCTAACCTGAGACAAAGGAAGCCCACCCTAACCATAAACAAAACTGCCTTCTTCCAAGGAGACCAGCTCTAATTCAGGCCACAGAAGTCTCCCTGACTCCAAGGTGGCTGGTCCCAGTCAGAGACATCCAGGCTAGAGAAAATGAGATGGCTACAGGCAAGTAAAAGATTCATAAAATTACAGAACCCAATGCAATTTGGTACCATCATAACCCAATTCTTCCACCACAGCAAACCCTAGATACACTAACAAGCCTGAAAAGCAAGATAATGACCTAAAACTCTCATCTCCTGAAGATGTTAGGGGCCTTTGAGAGAATATAAAAAAATCCCTTAAAGAAATACAGGAAAGCCAGGCAGTGGTGGCACATGTCTTTAATCCCAGGACTTGGGAGGCAGAAGCAGGTGGATTTCTGAGTCCGAGTCCAGCCTGGTCTACAAAGTGAGTTCCAGGACAGCCTGGGCTATACAGAGAAACCCTGTCTCGAAAAACCAAAACACCAAACCAAACCAAACCAAACCAAAACAAAACAAAACAGAAAAACATAGGCAAACACATAGAAGTATTTAAAGGAGAAACAAATCCCTTAAAGAAATAAAGAAAAATACAATCAGCAGGTAAAGGGATCCAACAAAACAGTCCAAGAACTAAAAATGGAAAATGAAGCAATAAATAAAACACAAAGGGAGACAGCCCTGGACAACTTAAGAAAGAGACCAGGAACTACAGACACAAGCAACAGCAACAGAATACAAAAGATAGAAGAATCTCAGGCATAGAGTATCATACAAGACATTGAGCCATCAGTCAAAGATAATACAAAGTGTAAAAAGCTCCTAATGCAAAATATCCAGGAAATTCAGGACTCAATGAAAAGATGAAACCTAAGAATCTCAGCTCAAAGGGCTAGAAAACGTCTTCAACAAAATCATATAAGAAAACTTCTCTAACCTAGAGGAAGAGATGGCCATAAATGTACAAGAAGCCTATAGAACACCAAATGAATTGGACCAGAAAAGAAAATCTTTGCCTTCCCATTTCCATCTGTACTTCAGAACTAACTCTGTGACACAAATCTCTGCAACCCAGTTCTACCAGGAGATAGCTGGTCTCCCAGGAGTGCTAACACACCTAAGATCACAGGCTCACAGGAGGAGGGACAAGCTACAGCAAGACCAGCTAAAACCAGAGATAACCAGATGGCTAGAGGTAAGGGTAAAAATATAAGCAACAGAAACCAAGGCTACTTGGCATCATCAGAACTCAGTTCTCCCACCACAGCAAGTCCTGAACACCCAAACACACCTAAAAAGCAAGACTCTGACTTAAAATTACATCTCATGAAGATGATAGAGAACTTTAAAAATGTCATAAACAACTCACTTAAAGAAATACAGAATACAGGTAAATAGATATAAGCCCTTAAAATCCCTTTAAAAATGCAGGAAAATACAAACAAACAAGTGAATGAATTGAACAAAAACATCCAGGGTCTAAAAATGGAAGTAGAAACAATAAAGAAATCACAAAGGGGGACCACCCTGGAGATAGAAAACCTAGGAAAGATATCAGGGTACATAAATGAAAGTATCACATAACAGTAAAAGAAAATGCAAGATGCAAAAATCTCCTAACCCAAAATATCCAGGAAATCTAGGACACAATGAAAAGACCAAACATAATATAAAAGATATAGAAGAGAGCAAAGATTTCCAACTCAAAGGGCCAGTAAATATCTTCAACAAAATTATAGATGAAAACTTCCCTAAACTAAAGAAAGAGATGCCTATAACCATACAAGAAGCCTACAGAGCTCCAAATAGATTGGACCAGAAAATAAATTCTTCCCATCACATAATAATCAAAACACAAAATGTATAAAACAAAGAAAGAATATTAATAGCAGTATGAGAAAAATGTCAATTATCACATGAAGGCAGACCTATCAGAATTGTACATAACTTCTCAACAGAGACTCTAAAAGCCAGAAGATGCTGGGCAGATGTCATACAGACCCTAAGAGAACACAAATGTCAGCCCAGACTACTATACACAGCAAAATTCTCAACTACCATACATGGAGAAACCAAACTATCCCATGACAAAACCAGATTTACACAATATCTTTCCACAAGTCCAGCCTTATAAAGGATAATGATGGAAAACTCCCAAACAAGGAGGGAAACTACAGTCTAGAAAAAGCAAGAAAGTAATCATCTTTCAACAAACCCAAAAGAAGATAGTCACACAAACATAATTACACCACTATCAATAAAAATAACAGGAAACAACAATCACTGGTCCTTAATATCTCTTAACATCAATAAACTCAATTCCCCAATAAAAAGACATAGACTAACAAACTGGATAGGAAAACAGGACCCAGCATTTTGCTGCATACAGGAAACATACCTCAGAGACAAAGACAGTCATTACCTCAGAGTAAAAGTCTGGAAAACAATTTTACAAGCAAATGGTCCCAAGAAACAAGCTAAAGTAGCCATTTTAATATCGAATAAAATTGACTTTCAACCAAAAGTTATCAAAATAGATTGGAAAGGAAATGTCATACTCATCAAAGGAAAAATCTACCAAGATGAGCTCTCAATTCTAATCAATTATACCCCAAATGCAAGGGCACCCACATTCATAAAAGAAACTTTACTAAAGCTAAAAGCACATATTGCACCTCACACAGTAATTGTGGAAGACTTCAACAACCCATTCACAAAAATGGACAGATCATGGAAACAGAAACTAAACAGAGACAGAGTGAAACTAACAAAAGATATGAGCCAAATAGATTTAACAGATATCTACAGAACATTTCACCCTAAAACAAAAGAATATACCTTCTTCTCAGCATCTCAACAACAAAACTGGAAAACCTGAATGAAATGGATAATTTTCTAACCAAATGCCAGATGCCAAAGTTAAACTGGGATCAGATAAACCATCTAAGTTGTCCTATAATTCCTAAAGAAATAGAGACAGCTATTAAAATTTCCCAACCAACCCCCCCCCCCAAAAAAGGTCTAATAACCAATACTCTTCAAACTATTCCACAAAATAGAAACAGAAGGAACACTACCTAATTTGTTCTATGAAGGCACAGTTACCTTGATACCTAAACCACACAAAGACACAAGAAAGAGAACCATATGAAGCTCAACAAGAAGGAAGACCAAAGTATGGATGCTTTAGTCCTACTTAGGAGAGGGAACAAAATAATCATGGGAGGTAGAGGGTGAGAGGGACTTGGGAGGAAGAACAGAAGATTGTAGCAATGGGGGATGAAAACCTGGGGTACCCACCAGAAAGTTCCAGAAGCCAAGAAAGCAAGAGGCTTCCAGGACCCAACGGGGATGACATTAGCTGAAATACCCAACAAAGGAGAGAGAGAACCTGTAGAGACCATATACAGAGTTTAGGCATGGCCTGTGATTGAGAGATGGGACCACCCACCCATACCCAAAATTTTAACTCAGAATACTGGAGCAAAGACTGAAGGAAAGGCCATTTAGAGACTGTGCCACCTGGGATACATCCTATGTGCAGTTACCAAACCCAGACACTATTGCTGATCCCAAGAAGTGCTTGCTGACAGAAGCCTAATACAGCTGTCACCTGAGAGGCTCTGCCAGAGCCTGACCAATACAGATGCAGATTCTTGCAGCCAACCATAGAACTGAGCAGGGAAACTCCAATGGAAGAGTGAGGGAAAGGACTTTAGGTGCTGAAGGGGTTTGCAACCCCATAGGAAAAACAACAATGTCAAACAACCCGAGCTCCCCCCTCCCCCCGCCCCAGAGCTCCCAGGGACTAAATCACCAATGAGTACACATAGAGGAGCCCATGGCTCCAGCTGCATATGTAGCAAGAAACAAGCTGGAGTAGCCATTCTAATATCGAAAAAAATTGACTTCCAACCCAAAGTTATCAAAAAAGACAAGGAGGGGAATTCATACTCAAAGGTAAAATCTACCAAGATGAACTCTCAATTCTGAATATCTATGCTCCAAATGCAAGGGCAGCCACATTCATTAAAGAAACTTTAGTAAAGATCAAAGCACACATTGCAGCTCACACAATAATAGTGGAAGATTTCAACACCACACTCTCACCAACGGACAGATCCTGGAAACAGAAATAAAGAAAGAAATTAAAGACTTTTTAGAGTTTAATGAAAATGAAGCCACAACGTACTCAAACTTATGGGACACAATGAAGGCAGTCCTAAGAGGAAAACTCATATCCACAGGTGCCTCCAAAGGGAAACTAGAGAGAGCATACACCAACAGTCTGACAGAACACCTAGAAGATTTAGAACAAAAGGAAGGAAATTCACCCAAGAGGAGTAGACAGCAGGAAATAATCAAACCAAGGACTCAAATCAACTAAGTGGAAACAAAAAGAAGTATTCAAAGAATCAACCAAACCAGGAGCTGGTTCTTGGAGAAAATCAACATGATAGATAAACCTTTATCCAGACTAACTAAAGGGCACAGGGACAGTATCCTAATTAACAAATCAGAAGTGAAAAAGACATAACAACGGATCCTGAGGAAATCCAAAACATCATCAGATCCTACTCCAAAAGGCTATACTCAACACAACTGCAAAACCTGCGAGAAATGGAAAGCTTGCTAGAGAGATATCAGGTACCAAAGTTAAACCAGGATCAGATTAACGATCTAAACAGTCCCATTTCCCCTAAAGGTATAAGAGCAGTCATCAATAGTCTTCCAACCAAAAAAAGCCCAGGACCAGATGGGTTTAGTGCAGAGTTCTATCATACCTTCAAAGAAGACCTAATTCCAACTCTACTCAAACTATTCCACAAAATAGAAACAGAAGGTACTCTACACAATCCATTCTATGAAGCCACAATTACTCTGATACCTAGACCACACAAAGATCCAAAAAAGAAAGAGAACTTCAGACCAATATCTCTTATTAATATTGATGCAAAAATACTCAATAAAATCCTTGCAAATGGAAACCAAGAACACATCAAAGTGATCATCCATCATGAGCAAGTAGGCTTCATCCCAGGGATGCAGGGATGATTTAATATACGGAAATCCATCAATGCAATCCAGTATATAAACAAACTCAAAGACAAAAACCCCATGATCATCTCCTTAGACAAGGAGAAAGCATTTGACAAAATCCAACACCCATTCATGATAAAAGTCTTGGAAAGATCAGGAATTCAAGGCCCATACATAAACATAATAAAAGCAATCTACAGCAAACCAGTAGCCAACATCAAACTAAATGGAGAGAAGCTGGAAGCAATTCCACTAAAATCAGGGACTAGACAAGGCTGCTCACTTTCTCCCTACCTATTCAATATATTACTTGGAGTCCTAGCTAGAGCAATTCGACAACAAAAGGAGATCAAGGGGATAAAAATTGGAAAGGAAGAAGTCAAAATATCACTATTTGTAGATGATATGATAGTATATATAAGTGACCTAAAAATTCCACCAGAGAACTCCTAAACCTGATAAACAGCTTCAGCACAGTAGCTGGATATAAAATTAACTCAAACAAACCAGTGGCCTTTCTCTACACAAAGGATAAACAGGATGAGAAAGTAATTTAGGAAACAACACCCTTCACAATAGTCACAAATAATATAACATACCTTGGTGTGACTCTAACTAAGGAAGTGAAAGATCTGTATGACAAGAACTTCAAGTCTCTAAAGAAAGAAATTGAAGAAAATCTCAGAAGATGGAAAGATCTCCCATGCTCATGGTTAGGCAGGATTAATATAGTAAAAATGGCTCTCCTGCTGAAAGCAATCTACAGATTCAATGCAATTCCCATCAAATTTCCAACTCAATTCTTCACTGAGTTAGAAAAGGCAATTTGCAAATTCACCTGGAATAACAAAAACCCTAGGATAGCAAAAACTGTTCTCAACAATAAAAGAACCACTGAGAGAATCACCATGCCTGACCTCGAGCTCTACTATAGAGCAACTGTGATAAAAAACAAAAACAAAACAACAACAAAAAAAAAACCAAAAAAACAAAAACAAAACAAAACAAAAAAATCTGCATGGTACTGGTACAGCGACAGACAGGTAGATCAATGGAATAGAATTGAAGACCCAGAAATTAACCTACCCACCTATGGTCACTTGATCTTTGACAAGGGAGCTAAAGCCATCCAGTGGAAAAAAGGTAGGATTTTCAACAAAAGGTGCTGGCATAACTGGTGATAATCATGTAGAAGAATGCGAATTGACCCATACTTATATCCTTGTACAAAGCTCAAGTCTAAGTGGATCAAAGAACTCCACATAAAACCAGAGACACTGAAATGTATAGAGGGGAAAGTGGGGAAACCCCTCAAAGATATGGGCACAGAGGAAAAATTCATAAACTCCTAAAGAGAACAGCAATGGCTTGTGCTGTAAGATCAAGAGTCAACAAATGAGACCTCATAAAATTGCAAAGCTTCTGTAGGGCAAAAGACACCGTCAATAAGACAAAAAGGCTACCAACAGATTGGGAAAGAATTTTTACCAGTCCTAAATCTGATAGGGGACTAATATCCAATATATACAAAGAGCTCAAGAAGCTGAATTCCAGAAATTCAAATAGCCCCATTAAAAAATGTGGTACAAAGCTAAACAAAGAATTCTGAACCTAGGAATACTGAGAAGCACTTGAAAAAAATATTCAACATCCTTAATCATCAGGGAAATGCAAATCAGAACAACCCTGAGATTCCATCTCACACCAGTCAGAATGCCTAGGATCAAAAATTCAGCTGACAGTAGATGCTGGTGAGGATGTGGAGAAAGAGGAACACTCCTCCATTGCTGGTGGGATTGCAAGGTGGTACAACCACTCTGGAAATCAGTCTGGCAGTTCCTCATAAAGCTGGACATAGTACTTCTGGTAGACCCAGCAACACCTCTCCTAGGCATATACCCAGAAGATGTTCCAACTGGCAATAAGGACACATGCTCCATTATGTTCATAGCAGCCCTATTTATAATAGCCAGAAGCTGGAAAGAACCCAGATGTCCCTCAACAGAGGAATGGGTATAGAAAATGTGATACATTTACACAATGGAGTACTACTCAGCTATTAAAAACAATGAAATTATGAAATTCTTGATCAAATGGGTGTTTCTGGAGGATATCATCCTGAGTGAGGTAACCCAGTCACAAAAGAAGTCACTTGATATGCAGTCACTCATAAGTGGATATTAGCCCAGAAACCTAGAATACCCAAGATACAACTTCCAAAACACAAGAAAATCAAGAAGGAAGACCAACTCGTGGATACTTCATTCCTCCCTAGAATAGGGAATAAAATATCCATGGAAGGAGTTGCAGAGTCAGAGTTTAGAGCTAACACAAAAGGATGGGCCATCCAGAGACTGTCCCACCCGCGGGTCCATCCCATAATCAGCTACCAAATGCAGACACTATTGATATGCCAGTAAGATTTTGCTTAAAGGACCCTGATATAACTGTCTCCTGTGAGGCTTTGCCAGTCCCTGGCAAAAACAGAAGTGGATGCTCACTGTCATCTATAGGATGGAACACAGGGCCCCCAATGTAGGAGCTTGAGAAAGTACCCAACAGCTGAAGGTGTCTGCATCCCTATAGGTGGATCAACAATATGAACTAATCAGTACCCCCAGAGCTTGTGTCTCCAGCTGCATATGTAGTAGAAGATGGCCTAGTTGGCCATCACTGGGAAGAGAGGACCCTTGGTCTAGCAAACTGTATATGCCTAGGACAGGGGAATGCCAGGGCCAAGAAGTGGGAGTGTGTGGTTAGGGGAGCAGGGCAGGGGTGTGGATATAGGGAATTTTGGCGATAGCATTTGAAATGTAAATGAAAAAACTATCCAAAAAAAAAAAAAAAAAAGAAAAAAAAAAGAAGAAGAAGAAGCTACAGTTGCCATTCTAAATTCCAATAAAACAGGCTTCCAAATAAAAGTTATCAAATGATATGTGGAAGGACACTTCATATTCATCAAAGGCAAAATCCACCAAGAGGAAGTCTCAATTCTGAACATCTGTGCCCCAAATGCAAGGGCACTCACATTTCTAAAAAGCAACGTTACTAAAGCTCAAAACACATATTGATATTCACACAATAATAGTGGTAGATTTCAACACCCAACTTTCACCAATGGACAGGTTATAGAAACAGAATGGCTAAGATCAAAAATTCAAGTGATAACACATGCTGGCAAAGATGTGGAGAAAGGGAAACAGTCCTCCATTGCTGGTGGGATTGCAAACTGGTACAATCACTGTGGAAATCGATCTGGAGGTTCCTCAGAAAACTGGTAATATTTCTATCTGAAGACCCAGCAATACCAATCTTAGGCATATGCCCAAAAGATGCCCCACCATGCCACATAAACACATGCTCCATTATGTTCATAGCAGCTGTATTTGCAATAGCCAGAAGCTGGAAACAATCCAGATGTCCCTCAACTGAAGAACAGATACAGAAAATGTGGTTCATTTACACAATGGAGTTCTATTCAACTATTAAAAATTAGGACATCATGAATTTTGCAGGCAAACAGATGAAACTAGAAAATATTATCCTGATTGAGGTAACTCAGTCCCAAAAAGACATGCATGATATGTACTCACTGATAAGTGGATATTAGCCAGAAAGTTCAGATTACCTATGATACATCCTACAAACCATAAGAAATGTAACTAGAAGAAAGACTCAAGTGAGGAGGTTTCAATCCCACTTAGAAGTGGGAAGTAAATAATCACAGGAGGCAGAGGGATGGAGGGACCTGGGTGGAAGATGGGAGGGGAAAGGGAAGAGGAAGCAGGATCAGATATTGGGGGACAGGAGACAAGCTCTGAGGGCTAAGAGAATGAATGGAAATAAGCAGTCTCAAGGGGTGGGAGGTGTGGGGGGGGAGCCTCTAGAAAGTACCAGAGACCCAGGAAGTGAGAGACTCTCAGGATTCAATGGGGGAAACCTTAGCCAAAATGCCCAACACTGGGGAGAGGGATCTTGAAGAGTCCACCTCCAGTTGATAGGGTCTCAAGTGAAGGAGCAGGAATGAAAGAACCTAGTGGGGAAACCCCCACTCAACTCCTGATTCGGCGTGCACCCAAGAATCACGAACAAATGGACCGTCTTGATGTAAATACATAAGGTAGTTTAATGGTGGAGCTCCGGGTCAAAATGTATCTCATGCAGGAGACTGTGGATTCGACTGTTTAATAGCAGAGCTCCGGGTCGAAATATATCTCATGCAGGAGACAGTGGATTCGACCACGAGGCTTGAAAGATAGAGGTTTTTATAGAAAAGGCTCTGGGGCTGGGGGAAGAATTGGTGCGGTTTCACATAATTGGTCCATTTAAACATCAGCAGACTGTACATGCAGATAACATTTAACTTAGGTCAGAAGGGCGGGAGGTAGGGAGGTGCTGGGCCAGTCCAGACATTCTCTTTATCTTTATGGCCAAGCAGCCTCAGGAATGTCTTAACGACGGGCCTGCCCGGCCATGTCCTGGCCTGTTCTGCTATGTTCTCAGCCCCAGGTTTCAAAGCTCACAAACAACTCTTTGAGCTATTTGACATAAATTACATGAATCACAGGTCTCAAGTTTTATTTTCTTTCAGGGTTATAACTCAAAGTCAAAATTTCTGACCCAGAATTGTTCCTATCTAAAAGAACAACAGGGACAAAATGGAGAAAAGACTGAAGGAAAGGTTGTCCAGTGCTGGTCCAACTTGGAATTATCTTGATGAGGTTGGGGCGCAACCACTTAAGGCCTGATAGTATTACTGATGCTATGATGTGCTTACGGAGGGGAGCCTAGCATGGCTGTCATCTGAGAGGCCCTACCAGCAGCTGACTGAGACATAGGCAGATACTTATACCCAACTATTGGACTGAAGTTGGGGACCCCTATGGCTGAATTAGGGGAAGGATTGAAGAAGCCAAACGGGAGAGTGACCCCATAGGAGATCAGTAGACTCAACTAATCTAGACCCCAGGGAGCTCCCAGAGACTGAGCCACCAAACAGGAATGCACACGGGCTGATGTGAGAGGCTCCTGGCACATATATAACAGAGGTCTGCCTAGTCTGGCCTTTGTGGGAGAAGGGGGAAGGAGGAATGGGTTGAGCAATTTTGAGAGAGGGGAATGAGGTGGGCAATGACTGGAATGTAAATAAATAAAACAACTTTAAAAATCTAGGCTTGAATTAGTAAATTATTTTTATTTTCTATGTATTTTTGGTCATGATTTTGTATAAACTTCTTTTAAGAGATTTTAGCTTCTAATTTAACTTTAGCTATGCAGGTTGGGAATGAAAAAGTGATCTCTCCACCCATAAAGATCCAGTTATCTAAACTCTGACAGTCATCTCTATTTCCCCTTAAGATAGATGCACTTGGTTACAAATGTGCTTCTCCAACATTGGTGCTGGTGACCCAGCACCCAAGAAGTATCTTGTGACTCATCTGACCCTACAGAGGTCTTATGTCATTTGTAATTTATCACTATGTCTGATCACAAATAACTTGTTCAAGCTGTTATAGACACTTTGCAAAATCCTTTATTGTTTTTGTTGTTTCTTTACTATTTGTACATTTCATAGAAATGATTCATATAAAAAAATTACCATTTTCTATCAGGAAAATTAAGTCATCAAATGACCTAATTTCTAGAAATCTTATACCAGAGACACTCTTCCTGGGACATAAAGAAAAGAAAAATGAGAAAATGGAAGAATTTTTTTCTCCGCTATATAATTATAGGTAGGTAATATATTGGATCAATGATTAGATAGACCGTTGGATAGATAGATGATGAGTGGATAGATAGATAAATTATAGGTAGATAGGTACAGAGAGAGGGGGGTAGGTAGATAATAGAGATAGATGATGGATGGATGGATGGATGGATGGATGGATGGAGAGATAGATAGATAGATAGATAGATAGATAGATAGATAGATAGATAGATAGATAGATAGATAGATAGATACACATGATAGATTATTTATATTTTGTGCTGTCATAGGAGACATAGGCAAAGGATAGTGTAATAAGTGTATAATGCTGCAGACCCTCTTGGTACCTTGTCTGCGTGGAACGGGTCTCTAGTCGCAGGTGGGCAATGAGTCAGCGGGAATTGACAGACAGACTCAACACAAGGGAGTGTGGATCTGAATGTAATTTGTCAAATCGAGCATCAAACTTTTTATACAGAAGAAAATAGGGAAGTTGGGTGGCACACCGGCAAGGTACAAAAAGGTTACTGGATTCTTACACAAATCAGAGGAAAGCAAACACGGAAGAACTGGCAGGAACCAACTGGGGTAAAATGTTAACAACTAGGATCAAAAACAGCTCCACCTAAGGTCCACTTAATCTTAGAAGCCAGAGTCAAGGGCTTTGTGCCCTTGCCATAGTTCCTATTCTAGTCTATTGTACAGTCCCCTTCCTCCTAGGCCATTGTAAATACTTGTTTAAGGGTGTAACTCAGCTATCTATAGTTCTAAGTATCTACTCTGGTTCTTCTTTAGGTCACAAACTTCCTTCTTCCTAGGTAATGGTAAATTTTTGTGTAGGGCAGTGACTTAGCTATTCATGCCCAAGGTCGGATCAAGGACTGCCTAGAATCTAACTTAGCTATATGTCAAAATATCAATCCTTAGGAGCACTTGTAATAAAGCAATATTAAGGGAAAGCACACAGATCTGTTTACCAACTAAAGCAAGGACATGGGAGCATTCGTTATACAGGATGCCACGGTTCCAGGAGACTAAGTTTCCATGAACTTTTCTCCCCGGGACAGTGCCCAGGTTTTCAGGGCCTATCGTGCTTGTCACTACTGGAGTGAATGTAGCAATATCAAATCTATTTTATCATTACAAAATAATTGAATAATATAAAAGTTTAATAAATAAAGAATAACCCTTCATCTACACCACGCACTATCTTGAATGTTAGAACATATTATAGTAAGTGACATAGTCCAGATCCAGAAAGACAAATACCACATATTCTATTTTATCAACAGTTCTTAGTTCCAAATTCTCAGATATGAATGTACAACATGGAGTGATCACAGAAACCAGAGAGCTGTAATGGAACACAGCTGGTGGGAGAGAAATATCAGGATAGAGGTGGGAAATGAAATAAAGGGGAGGGGCTTCAACTGCAGAAGAGGAGGGGAGGTCAGTATAGAAGGAGAAACAGAGATGAGGGATAAATAGTACCAAGCTTTGGTTTTATAAAAGCTCAAGTAATCATTTTCTATTTATCAAAAATTATTCACAAGACATACAGGTGTATACACACACACCACCACCACCACCACCACCACCACCACCACCACACCAGGACCAGGCAGTGTAAACCTCGTTTTAAATGCTTGGTTGGATAAATCTAAGTGACTCACAAACCAAAACCAAAACCAAAACCAAAACCAAAACCAAAACCAAAACCAAAACCAAAACCAAAACCAAAACCAAAACCAAAACCAAAACCAAAACCAAAACCAAAACCAAAACCAAACAAAAACAAAAACAAAAACAAAAACAAAAACAAAAAAATCCATAGAGTATTAGTGTAGCCCTTTCTTGCTTCTCAGGGGTTGGAGGTGGGCCCATATTCTAAAGACACTGCACACAGGACTCCAATGATTCAGGCTGGATCTGACCTGAAAACCCCTCCCCTGAGATCTAAGTTTCATACTTTCCAAAAATACGATGCAAGGTGCCAAGGGAGGGAAGCAGATAAACAGTTTAGGTGTAACACCTATGAGCCACGACAAGATGCACATAAAGGTATACTAAGTGACACTCACATATTAGTGATGACCAATGGCTTTCTAATTAGACTTAAAGCCCTCTAGACAAGAGCAAAATCATGCCTGGTACTAAAAACCTACCCAGCTTCCCAGGGCTAGTGAGGTCATAGACCTTGGAAAATATGATCCTTATACACACAGAAGTGTAGCTATCAGCCCTCATCAAATAATCATTTTTTCACAGCAAATGGAGACCATCAGAGAAAAACACCATAATGTTATACAATGAAGATACACAAATTTTGTGTGGGCTTCCTGTTCTTACCAAAACTCAGAGGTGTGTCTATAGTGTTCTAAGGTAATGGCTTGTATGCTATCACTTAAGTTTGAGGAGACAAGGAAAAGGACCATCTCTGAGCCTACATGCATCACATAGGATCCAGTGTTATTTCTGTCTGTAATTCACCAACCATTGAAAGCCCAGTGTTCCAAGATATTCAACAGATGTGGGGGTTAGTGGGACCTGGTTTGGGCTACCAGCTCCTGTTCCAACTGTGACCTTCAAAAACGTACTGAACTGCAGGAAGTGCCACTTTATGTATCTTCAGGCTGAGATTACGTTAGCTTCTTGATACACTCAGCAGTGTGTGCTTTTAATTACTATTACCCGAGGCCTCTAACATTGGAATCTGTTTATTGAGTGTCACATTTTGGAGGGAATAGGTAAGTTATCATTTCTATATTGTTAAAAATATTAAAAATGATTAGGAATTCATAAGTATGGGTTTTTAAACAGGTGAAATTGGCATTTATTAAAGTTTGTGGGTAAAAAGTTACTATTGAATAAGATGTTGAATAATTGGGACACAATATTTTTTATTAAATTAATCCTATGACAGTTTCATATGTGTATATAATGTATTCCAGTTGCTCACAGAACCCCTCCTCTCTTATATTAGAAACCATACAAATTTATTTTTCTCAATGTTTTTTCATAAGTACTACTGTGAGCTTTTGGACTTATGTGTGTTCATGCCTGAAACAATATTTTCAAGCAGACCTACCTGAGATGTTCTGAGGATGAACCGCATTCTAGTGAGCCCTCTAGGTAGCTGGCCACATTTTCACTAAAGCTTTGTCCCAACCTCCCTGATCCCCAAGTGAAAGGCAACATCTGTGCAATATGTGCTTTGAAAGAAATTGGAAGAACAGTAGATTGACAACTGCTGAAAGTTCAATAAGGAATACATAGTAGGATTTGGTGGAGAATGTGTGAGAGGGAGAGAAAAGGACACAGAGAGACACTAACTATTTATCTTAAACAAGAAGAACCCATGGGAGACTTTCTTTTATTCCTATGAAGGAATGGTGTAGTACTGACAACACATGGTATTATTTTTCCTCCCCCATTTTTTTCTGCTGAAGGAGAAAAGAAGTAGAGACATTGAATCAGTCCATCCACTTAATTAGATATGATCCTACAGTTGTCATTGTGACCTCTCCAGGACTCAGTTTGCTCATCTGAACAAGACTGGGTACACTCAGGATTTCTAAATTAATCCTTAGGATAAAGTCCATTTTGCTGGAGGTTATTAAACAATAGGAGGAACTAAGCCACTAGGATATTTGCAGATTGCTATGTGAAGTTTGATGGGTTGTATCTGTCCCATCTTAATCCTCTCACTGAGAGACCAGATGAACTCCATCTTGGGTTCAGGCTCCATCTTAAAGAACCAGGTTGTACTAGAGTTAATCAATAAGCCTACACCTAGCACTAGTCTCCAGGTCACTCCCTAACAACCGTCAATCAGGAAGAAAGCAGAAGTTTACAGTTGTTCTTAAAGATATTTACTTATGGAAGTTTATGGGTTGGCTCCTAGCACCAGCTAATCATTATAAAAGGCAACAAATTCCATACTAGCCACCAAGTAGATGTGTGCCAAGCTGGAAACACCCTTGCTGGTTTGCTTGCCTCTATAAAAGCTTGCTTGAAACTGGGCTCAGGTTCCATCCTCCTGTCCTGCTGCATCAGTGAGGACAGTGTGGCCCATGCTCAAGCTTGAATAAAACTCTAGTGAGATTGCATGGCAATCGGCTCCTTGGTTGCCTTTTGCAGTTCATGAAATGGGCACAACATCACTTATAGAATGCAGAGGAACGAGGTACAGGCTGAGAAGGAGGATGGGTAGTCTTCCAGCAGGAGATGGATGAGGAGCCAGTTCAAGGAAGAAACCCCTTGGAAAGGCATGTTGCCTGCCGACCTGGGCTGGGCTGGGAAAATACAAAAGTTATTAAGGAGAACAGAAACATCTTTGTGAGTCATATTTTTCCTCTGTGCTAAAAGAATTCAATATTTTGTGATCTCATTGCTCCTAAGCATCCAAGTGGTAAAGAATTGGGTCCCAGTTTCCATCATTGAGTGACTTTTGATACAGAACCTTATTTGTGAAATACAGACAATTCTGACTCGTGCCATTGAAGTATTCAACAACATAAGATATACTGAATGTCAAAAACAGTGCCAGTATTGCAGTAGCACAACAGCAGTTAATTGTGCCTACCAGTCCCTGCCTGGTAGTCTTATATCAGAAACTACCTGTACAACTTCATTAGGACAGAGCACAGCAGCACAAGGACAGGGTAGGTGTGCGGGACTTAAAGTCAGGAGATCAAATTTTACAGTGGCAGACACAGTCTCTAACTAGCTGTCACACCCAAGTTTAAAAAAAAAAAAAACTTCAGTTTTCTTATTCTAAAACGTTTCAATCTGTAGTAAATGATGCCTTAAATTGTCTTATAAATCTAAAATTCTATCTCTGGTCCTTGACTTAATGATGTCACCAACTAATATCCAAAAAGATGATATAAGCAAGCAAACAAACAGACAAACAAAACACTATGCTACTCACTTCTCATCACTATGACAAAATACAACTTAAAGCAAACACATATTTATTTTTGGTTCATGATTTTAGATGTCATAGTTCATGGTCACCTAGGTCCTTTACAGTGGGTCTGTGGTGAGGCAGAGTGTCATTGCTCACCTCATGGTAGCTGGAAGTTGAAAGTAAGCCTATACTGGGAGGCAGGTGTGTGTGTGTGTGTGTGTGTGTGTGTGTGTGTGAGAGAGAGAGAGAGAGAGAGAGAGAGAGAGAGAGAGAGAGAGAGAGAGAGAGAGAGAGAGAAAGGAGATGGAGAGGGAGAGGGAGAGGGAGAGAGAGGGAGAGGGAGAGAGAGAGGGAGAGGGAGAGAGAGCCTACACTAGAAGGCTTCCATTCACACATACACACACACACACACACACTGCATGTGGGATCTTCTGCCTTAGTTATTCCCTCACATACCAAAAATCTCTGGAAATGCACTTACAAGCATCCTCAGACAATCTACTAGGTGTCTCTAAATCCAATCACACTGACAACTACAAAATGAACCACTACGAGAATTTCTTGCCAAACTCCGTAAAAACAACTTGAAACACTTGCATAGCGTGGCTTTCTCATTTAGGAGTTTGTGCAAATAGAAGTTCAAACCCTTGAGGCTAGAGACATGGTTCAGCAGTTAAGAGCACTTACAGCTCTTCCAGAAGAAGCATTGTCAGTAGCCAGAACCCACATCATAATACTCACAAACACCTATCACTCCAGTTCCAGGGAATCCGACACCTTCTCCTGGTCTTCATGAAAACCCAGACACGCATGGCTGGCATACAGACAATACATAAATAAAACTAAATCTTAAAAAGACGTTCAAAATCTTCTAATGCATTCCACAGAAGACATTAAGGATGATAATTCCTGTGATTCACACAACAGAAATTCGTTGAGTGTTATGTTCCAAGAACTGTATCATGTCTAGAGGAATCATGAAAAATATACAAACTCCCTGTTTAGGGAATTCTCAGTGTACTAAAAACTAAGCATCATAGAGCTCAATGTGCTGTATAGAGGACATTCTATAGGGTCACAAATCATATAGATTAAAAGGAAGAGAGACCTTTGGACAGTTTTCAGACAAAGCAAAATGCCATCTGAGAATTAAATAAAGAGCAATGAGAAATTGGATCTGTGTTTGAAAGAGCAGAATTCCAAACTAAGAGTCCTACAAAAGAAGAAAAACATCTGCTGAGGCTGGTGCCATCAGAGGCACCCCAGCAGAATTTATAGATTTGCTTTCTTCTGATATCAGTGTCTTCTCAACAGAATAAGTGACCCAAAGATAATTCTAAATGCCACATGGTAGTCAAATTTGAGTTGTCAAAAAATAAAACCCAATTTAAACCAACATATGCAAAACAAATCAAGCTTTAATCTATCGCATTAGATACCTCACAATCAAAAAAAAAAAAACAGCTTAAACATTAGAAGCCAATAAGAGTTAACAAATGAAATTCTAGCCAAAGTGACACAACAGGACTAGTATACAGGGAATATTGACTGCTGTGGGGCCATTCCCACTAGGCATCTGTTGTTATACCCTGGACTCTTTTGGCTCCTGAATATCTGTACTTTCTGGTGCATTCTTATCTCTGCTAAGCCAATGCAGATAATCCTGTTGCCATTCCTTTGCTTTTCCCCCATAGCTGCACCCCAGTTTCCACAGATATTATAGGAAGACATCCACCACAAAAGGATTTTGCCTCTTATCTGTTCATAGCGATTGAGCTGCAAAGGGAACACACACACACACACACACACACACACACACACACATACACGTCCACTACATGTTATCTCATTCCCAGCTCATAGAAATATTTTGATCATTTGCAATAATAGGCATTGGGTATACTAAAGTGAAATGTTTTGTAAGCATAAAGTATTATTAACACCAGTGATTAAGTTTAGTCATTAAAAATTATAAACCATCTAATCTGTGCTCTTTGTAATAAGGGAACAGTTGTCATTTTCTCTGAAATGATCTAAATCAGCTGCATTTTAAAGTGAGGCTGAACATTACATTATAATATACTAAATTACTTCAAAGGGGACATTTACATATTTAAATTTAAATGAAGTTTGAACAAACCTATTATATCAATGTCCTAAGTGATAAGTGTATTATTATTATATAACATGGCTTATACTCTTTATAGACATTATGCTAAGTTTTTTGAATAATATTTTTAAGGATTCCATTTTTAGCATAATATCTGGAGATATCCCTAAGGGTAAAGAGTACTGTATTCCTTGACTGTAGGTTTGACATAAATCTGGAACTCTATTAGCTCAAACTCTGCTTTTGATGTCAAATCATCGTGAGAACTGACATGTATGCTGTATTAAAGGACATTAGGTCAGCTGTTGAAATCTCCCAAAAGACCCTGGTGCTGTAGAACATTGAAGGAAAATTCCTTGCTCACATCACAGTTCAATATAGATCTACATGGTTCTTATCTCCGCAGACTCTTGGAAGCACAGCTACCTTCCCTTTAGTGGTCCATTCCTTCCTTAAGACCTTGAAGTCGCTCTACAGAAGAGGCACTATGAGAGAACCTCAAGGATAAGTCAGACTGTCTTCTCTGCAAGGTTCTGGATCAGAGTTCAACCTTTGCATTAGTTACTCTTCTTGTTGCTATAGCCCAATACCTAACAGATATCAGCTTAAGGCAAGATTTATTTTGGCTCACGGATGGTACAAATTCATCATTGAGAGGAAGAGACCAAAGCATGAAGCTTCTAGCTCAGATTTCCATAGACTAGAAAATTGAGAATTGGGAATAAAGGGGCTCAACTTCTTTTCTTCTCCTTTCCTTTCTATTCAGTTCTGGAGCCCATGGTGCTGACCACACTGAACACATCCAGAATGAGGTTTCTCTTTTTAACCATATCTGGGAAGCCTCACAAGTCAACAGTAGGCACCACTAATGCCAGGCAATTCACAATCCCATCAACCCAACAATCAAAATCAACCATCACACACTTGCTGTTGCTTAGAACAACAGCTAAACTCTCCTATTTTCTCTTTGAAGACTCACATGAAGATGCAGACAGAGACTGAAGATAAGCAGAGGTGGGTCTGGGAGTCCATACAAGGAACTCCAAAATGATGAAACTGGTAGCTTCTATACTTCTTCCTACTCCTTTTCCCTCTCAGGAAGAGAAACTGCTAGTACAATAAAATCCCCAGAAACAGTTTGCTCACATCAGAAAGATAAGGTTTCTTCATCTTGGGGAAATTTAGCATATGTAAGATGTCTCAGTCCACTAGCTCAAATGCCAACAAACTAGAACTACTTCAGCAAAGAAAAAAGCCAGGGACCTTCATGAGGAACTTTGCTTCTCTAGGAAAATTAGTAAAAGAAGCCAGGAAGCTGAATTACATGTGTCTTTGTGCTGCCCTTTATCTTTCAGAGTTGTGACAAACTCTGGGGTGTACATGGAAAATCTTGAGGTAGCTGTAGTTTGATTTGATTACAATAGGAAATAATGAGCTGTTCAGTGGATAGGGAGGAAAAGCCTAGACATGGCTAAGCCTAGATTTTCTGAAACCATTTTTACATCTGAGGCTCATGTAACTAGAAGGTAATTGAATTTTAGATGATGATTATAAAGTACTTAGTTCCAAGAAAGCTTAATCTTGAGGCAATGCTAACCCAGAAATGGAAAGTTCCAACCTTGCTGATATCCTTCTGGCATAAAATAGAGAGAATTGAATTTTTATTGTGATCTACTTGAATTGAGAGCTATCCTATCCAAAGCTTCTGCTTCTGCTTCGTAATTTTAAAATAAAGTTCTAAGGCATGTAATCAGAACAAAGTTCACATTTAAAAAAAAATATTAAAATTATTTTTAACAATTTTTTCATTCTGTGTCTGTGCATGTATATGCACATGCATGCACATTGGCACTCAGGTGGAGGTCGGAGAACAACTTTTAGAAGTTCCTTTCCCTTCTTAGAATTGGGAACAAAACACCCATGGAAGGAGTTACAGAGACAAAGTTTGGAGCTGAGACGAAAGGATGGATCATCTAGAGACTGCAATATCTGGGGACCCGTCCCATAATCAGCTTCCAAACGCTAACACCATTGCATACACTAGCAAGATTTTGCTGAAAGGACCCAGATATAGCTCTCTCTTGTGAGACTATGCCGGGGCCTGGCAAACACAGAAGTGGATGTTCACAGTCAGCTATTAGATGGATCACAGGGCCCCTAATGGAGGAGCTAGAGAAAGTATCCAAGGAGCTAAAGAGATCTGCAACCCTATAGGTGGAACAACAATATGAACTAACCAGTAAATGAAATAAATACCCAATTCAAAAAAAAAAAAGTTACTTTCACTTTCCTCCTTGTAGGACCCAGGATGGAATGAAGGTTGTCAATCTTTGGTGACAAGCTTCTTTGCTCACTGGCCTATCTCACCAGTTCTCATTAAAACTATTTTGAAAAGAAAATAATGCTTCGATTTTGATGCCAAGCTTTCTTTTTTAAAATGCTTAAGATTTTTGGAGCAACAGAACAAGACAAGAGTGCCCTCCCTAACATAGTGTGCAGGAATGGAGTGGGGCCCAGCCGGGGGGGGGGGGTGAGGTCATGTGCAAATCTGGGTGCAATTTGTTCAGCTTCAGTTAAAAAAAAATAGAGGATACTTTGTATATGTGTTGGAAGTTCATGAAACTGCTTTCTAAACCACCCTATGTATGCCACTTCTTAAATGTGCCAGTCCCTCTGAAGCTTGGGAAAAATAAACCACGGCCATCCCGCTTATCATGGCCCTTAGCCATGAAACTACTAAAGCCTTCCTTTCCTTCACACTCAAAGGCTGTGATTTCTCCTGAGGACCATCCCAATCCAGGATACTCTTGTCACCTTAGGGTGTTGGTGCCCCTGCACTAGCAGCCGATATAACCTCTACCTCCAACTCCAGCCTCTGCTAAAGGAAACGCACAGTTCCTGGCTGACTTCTGAGGTGGCATGGCTGTGGGACAGTCCTGAGCAGTGGTGTGTGAGGAAAGTCCTTGGACTCTGCAGGCCCCTGTCTTGATCTCTGAGGTGTCAGAGCCATCTGTTTCCATGCTAAGTATAGCAGGCAACCCCATGATGAGACCTGTCATTGGTATTTCCTAGTGTGTATTCCCTTCTGGGGTTGCCCCTTGAGTCCAAGGACAGTGAGTACAGCGTCTGTGTACTTTCTCACTTCTCTTGGTAAGTCTCCAGAAACTCAGGCAAACATGAACCATCAGGACTATTCAGTGCCTCTTAAAAAAACAATCATTTAAAATTTATTAATGATTTTGCTGAGTGTAGTGTACTTAAGCAATAAATGATTTCTTAAGAACTGAGCTCAAGGGCAGGTCCCAAGGCCTAACATTATTACTGAGGCTATGGAGGGCTCTCAAAAGGGTCCTAGCATGACTGCCCTCCGGAAGACCCAACAAGCAGCTCAAAGAGTCAGAGGCAGATAATTGCACCCAACCAATGGACAAAAGCTGCTGACCCCTGTTGTTGAATTAGAGAAAGACTGAAAGATGCTGAGGAGGAGGGCGACTCTGTAGGAGGACCAGCAGTCTCAATTAATCTGGACCCCTGAGATCTCTCAAACAATGGATTACCAAACAGGCAGCATACACCAGCTGATATGAGGCCCCCAACACACATACAGCAAAGGACTGCTGGGTCTGTGTTCAGAGATGATGCACCTAATCCTCAAGAGATTGGAGGCCCCAAGGAGTTTAGAGGTCAGGTGGGGTGGGCGGTGGGGACACCCACGTGGAGACAGGTGTTGCAGAGGAGGTATGGGATGTGTAGGAGGGTGGATGGGGCAGGAGGAATAAAATATGAAGAAAGAAAGAAAGAAAGAAAGAAAGAAAGAAAGAAAGAAAGAAAGAAAGAAAGAAAGGAAGGAAGGAAGGAAGGAAGGAAGGAAGGAAGGAAGGAGAGAGAGAGAGAGAGAGAGAGAGAGAGAGAGAGAGAGAGAGAAAGAAAGAAAGAAAGAAAGAAAGAAAGAAAGAAAGAAAGAAAGAAAGAAAGAAAGAAAGAAAGATCACAAACAGGCCGGGCGTGGTAGCACACGCCTTTAATCCCAGCACTCAGGAAGCAGAGGCAGGCGGATTTCTGAGTTCTAGGCCAGCTGGTCTACAGAGTGAGTTCCAGGACAGCCAGGGCTACACAGAGAAACCCTGACTTGAAAAGAAAAAAAAAAAAGAAAAGAGAAGAGAAGAGAAGAGAAGAGAAGAGAAGAGAAGAGAAGAGAAGAGAAGAGAAGAGACGAGACGAGACGAGATGAAAGAGAAGAAAAGAGAAAGAAAGAGAGTGATTGTTCTAGTCTCCCTCTGGAGTTCAATCTCAAAGAAGCAAAACAAATGTGAGCTCTTTTCAGCTTTCCTCAGTTCTGACACCAGTATTCTCTTTCTGTTTTATTGATTTTGAAAGTCTTGATTTAGTTGACCTTCAAAAGCTGGTTTTCAAGTTGGAACTTTCATGCATGTATAAAAGGCAGGGCAGAAGATCCTGTTCAAAGCTGAGCATGGAAACTTGTACTGCACATATGCTAATCAGTCCCCCTTGGGAATCCACATATTGACTTCTGGATAGTTTAAAGATGCTAAGCAGCTCATCACACTAGGGCACCGCCCTATAGTGCTGTTAGCTTTGCTGTGAGAACCAGAATGTTAGAGGTACAGCTGGCTAACCTGAGCACTCTTCTTGCCCCAGCTGACTGGCTCTGTAAAGATGAAGCATGAGCCGAGGTGTATCTTTATCTTTTCTAGTGCTCTCTACTTTTAAAAAGTGTTTCCCATCTTCTAATGCATGTTCTGTTACGTAGCATTAAATCAAGAGTATCCAATACTTAAATAGTGGAGGCATTGGGTTAATTAAGCAAGGTGAAATATATGAGAGCAGTTTCTTGCATATTTGATGGATTCTAATCTATTTGGTTTGGTTTTGTCTGCTTGCTTTCCCTCCTTTTCTTCTTGCCTTTCCACCCTAGTGTGAGTCTTTGAAATCTGATCACGGATAAAACAGTTTCAAGTCCAGACAATCAATAGAAGTTCCTGAAAAAAAAAATCTTCTTAAGATTTTCTTATTTTTATTTTATATGTATGTGTATTTATCTTCAGGTATGCATGTCCATCACATGGGTGCCTAGTGCCCTTAAGTCCCTGAAAAGGTCATTGGACCCCCTTGGAACGGAAGTTGCATATGGTTGAGAGCCACCGTGTGGGCCCTGGGAACTGAACTGGAATCTTCTCTAAGAGCAGCCAGTGCCCTTGACTGCTGAACCATCTGTCAACCCCCGAGAAGCAATGTTTAGAAAATTAATTCCTTTGTCTCAAACCCACTAAATCAAACTCTGGAAAGGTGGCATGGCAGTGCCCATTGATCTAGTTCTTAGTTTTGTTTTTACAAGATCCTGAGGTAAGCTTAATAAACAGGTGTTTAGGTGGCATTGCATGCAATCCATGTCAAGGAATCTAGAGAGTTTTCTAAAACAAAAATAGGGGCCCAGGGAGATGGCTCAGTAAAAGCAGTACTTACAATACAAGCAGGAGAGCCAGAGTTTAGATCTCCCTAGAACTCACATAAAAGCCAGGCAGGCATGGCAACAACCTGTAATCCCAGCACTTGGAAGATAAAGACATATCCCCAATCAGACTAGCTGAGTAGTGACCTGCAGTTTCAAGAAGAGACCCTGCAGCAACAAACAAAATGGATACTTACTAAAGAAACTTGTCATCAGTCTCTGACTTCTATAGATATTTGCACACATATGTGTACTGACACAATGCAATCACACTACATGACCATACACATACAGAAAAAAATCACAGGGGTCTTAGTGGGCCCCCAAAGTTCTGTTCTGTGGGTCTGTGGCAGTGAGTTATGAGACTACACATTCCTCAACAATTTCCAAACAGTGTTGACTCTATTATTTGAAGTCCATATTTTTGTTTTGAAAACCTGCTTTAGACTCTGTGGCCAAGACGCCTTCTGCCTCCAGGTGGTCACATATCCTTAGTGAGGGCTCAAGTATTAAATGCTTTGTAAAATTACATAGTTACTTCTGGTCCAATCCTAATCCAACAGCACAATGTGTCCCACCCAACATCTCTCCCTGCCTCCCAAGAGGCCAGCTCTAACTGCCCCCCCAAACACACATACAGGTGAGACAACCCTCCGACCCCACACTACCCTAATGCCTCTGCCTGCAGGAACCCCAGCAAGCCTAGCAGCCACATGCACGTTGGTACAGGAGACAATTTCCTGAACAGAAAGCCAATGGCTCAGCCCCTATGAACAACAATTGATAAAGGGACCTCATGAAAATGCAAGGCTTCTGAAGGCAAAGGACACTGTCAACAGAACAAATCTGCAACTTATAGACTAGGAAAAGATCTTCACTAACCCTACATCTGATAGAGTGCCAATATCCCAAATATATAAAGATCTCAAGAAATTAAACTACAATAAACAAAATGACCCAATTTTAAAAATGGGGTACAGATCTAAGCAGAGAATTCTCAACAGAGGATACAGATAATGTGGTTCAGATACACAATTGGGATATTATGCAGCTATTAAAAATAAGGAAACCATGAATTTCACAGGCAATAGATCCTGTGGGAAAAAAAAATCCTCCTAAATAAGGTAACCCAGATCCAAAAGGATATGCATGGAATGTACTCAAACCATAAAGTACATAATACCCATGATATACCCCCACAGACCCAAAGAAGTTACACAAGAAGAAAGGACCAGGCAAGCACGCTTAAATCACACTTAAAAAGGGAAACAAAATAGTCATAGGAGGCAGAGGGAGGGAACTGGTGGGAGAATGGAGGGGGAGGGGAATGGGTAGGCAAGGTCAGGTGCAGGGAGAGACAGGAGAGAGGCCCAGAGGGCCAGGAGAACGAATGTGCATCTGTAGCTGCCTGGGTGGGCAGGAGATCTCCAGGAAGTTCCACCAACCTGGATAGAGGAGGCTTTCCAGAGTCAATGTAGGTGATGCTGAGATGTCTAACAGTGCAGACATGGAACCTGGAGAGACCATCTCCTGTAGCCAGGTAGAATCCACAGTGAGAGGATAAGGATACCAACCCACCCACCCACAAAAGTTTCAACCCAAAGTTTGTCTTGTGTAAAAGTAAAGCAGGGGTTGAGCAGAAACTGAGGAAATAGCCAACCAAAAACTGATCCAACTTGAAAACTGTCCCATAGGCAAGCACCAATCCCTGGCATTATTAATGATACTGTTATACTTCCAGACAGGAGCCTAGCATAACGCTCCTCTGCTACGACCAGACTGATACCTATAGCCAAACATTAGATGGAGGTTGGGGACACTTATAGAAGAGCTCTGGGAAATATTGAAGGCTCTGAAGGGGATGGGAACTCCACAGGAAGCCCAATAAAGTCAACTAACTTGAACCACTGGGAGCTCTCAAGAGTCTGAGCCACCAACCAAACAACATACACAAGATGGACCAAGGCCCTGGCACAAATGTAGCAGACGGGCAGCTCAGTCTTTATGGCTGCTTTGTGTGGCCTCGGTGGGAGAAGATGTGGCTAATCTGGCAGAGACTTGATGTGCCAGAATTGGGTGAAACGGAAACTTAAGGGTTCTTTGGAAAGTCAGTTGTGTCAGATGATGTTTTGCTGGTGCGAACATATGAAGTGTTTTCCTGAAGTAGACACAGGTGAAAGGATGTTTTGCTAAAGCAAGCATGTAAAAGGATTTATGATGAAGAATTATTTGCTAAAAACACACATGTATTAGTCTGCCTTACATTGCATAGTTGAGCTCCATTTGTCATGAGATTCAGCAAGAAACTTCTGGTGGTGTTCGGGTGGCTCCTTGACACTTCCACAGACTCAGGTGGATTGTCATCTGATGCAGACTCACATGGAGTTTTGCTAAGACAGACTCACATGCTGAGGCAAGACACATGGAGGACACATGATGTTTGGAGGGAGAATAAATAGGACTCACTGGACTATAAGAGGGACTTGCTTGCATAGCTAGCCCTGCAGTGCTTCTTGGTCTCATGTCTTCAGTGATCTTCGATTTGTTGAGATAGGCACAACAAAGAACTTTTCCTGGTGTCCCTGGTAGTCCTGGTCCCTCCTGCTGAGTCATGCAAATTTGCCTGAGGCCTGGTTGTCTCTGCTAAGTCATGCCACTGCTATTGATCCATGTTTGCTATCCCAACTCTACTGAGCTGAACTGCTGATATATTCATGAGATGTTTGCAAGTGGATCGAGCCGCCACCGCTGAATTTTGTGAACTGAACTGCTGGTTTCCTGACGATACAGATAGGATTTACTCCAGAACAATTTCTATGCAGGTCCACTTCCCCTGTATCCTAATAACCTTTCTTTCCATTACCTCTGGTGGGTTGTGAACTAAAAGGGAGGTTAACGCATTTAAGAACCATCATTAAATAGTAGATCGAGAAAAAAAAATTAAGACTACAGTGGGGGAATATCCATGTGACAGCTCACCATCTCAGAGAAGAAGGGGAGAGGGTGGGGGGAACTCTGTGAGAGAGGGATCTAGAGGGAAAGCAGCATTTGGGATGTTAGTTAATTAATAAACTAACTTTAAAAATTACAAAGTTACTCCTAAATGTATAAGATGCCATACCAAGCAGCAAGGCATCCAAATAGTTCCTAAAGAAAAACAAGAAAAACTGACCCTTTGTAACGTAAACATTTTGTTCACAAAAAATAGATTTGCCAAAGCTCAGTAATGTTAGAATATGACTCCAATGACCAGTGTGACTGAGAGTTCCCATAGGTGAAAGTTGTCCACAGATAAATGCTCCTGTTTTAGGCTACACCTGAATCCTCCTTTGCACTAGAGAAAGCATCTCAGTTTAAATTCGCCTTTAGTCCATTTCCCTATAAATACAAGGAAACAAAATAATAAAACACGTCCAGCAAAAACTGTCCTAATATGAGTTATCATTTTCACTTCTTTTGATGACAACACTGAGTTTTCCCCCTCCCTCCTCGCTCCTGCTTAAAGTAAATATAGAATGCAACATGAAACGTTTGACATGTGATGTTTTCTTGTATCTTCTGTTCTTTCCCTGTCAGACAAGGGAGGCTGGTGCTGGCAGAAGCTGGAGAGTGACAGGTAGTGGCATCTGAGGTCCCTATTGCCATATTTAGCATCCGGAACAACTCCACCAAAACATGGTGAGGACACTGGTGCTCAGAGAGATTTGCTCTGAAGGACATGTTCCAATCACTGTCAAATCAGAGTTCACAGTCTTGCTCTCTGATACTTGGCTCCATATTCTCCAACAGACAGAAACTCTGCTCAGATAATAACTGTTAAGATAATCATAATAATGATAATAATAATTATAACATAATCTGGATTCTTCTGGACTTCTTTTAATAACTTTATTGTATTTAAATTATCTTAGTAATTTTAGGATATATATATATATGTATATATATATATATATATACACACACACACACATATATATATAAAATCATCCTTATTTGGTCTCATAAAGTTTTACTTTGAAATTATTACATTTTACCAATATTTTATAAATACATTAGTCTCTCAGTTAATTATATAGACATGTAAAACATCCTACCAATGCAATGGAATAGAAAGTTCTGTAGAAATGACTTCATATAGAGGAGCCTGGCTCACTTCCCAACTGAACTATGCTTTACCATAGAAAGGTACTTCTGTGTGTCATGAGGATGTGTCAAAATATCAGCCATGAGCATACAGAAAGGCCACAAAAATGATACTCCAGAAATGGAGAACACAAGATCTGCGGTTGGACAGAGGAGTCTGTGTTGCAGGATAGCTCCCTAAATCACAAGAACGAGTGGGTTAAAGATGTAGAGGGAAGGGGAACACACTCCAGACTCTTTGGCACGTTGTAGAATCTCCTGGTGTTTGGAGTCATACAGCCCAGCCAGTGTATGAGAAGCAGTGTGAGGTTTTCATCTCATGACTTCTGCTCCACTTGAGGGACTAGAATGGCAAAATAACTTTCAGGATTTGAAGGTTAGCTCCACTTGAATTCAGGGTTCAACTTATGTCCCTACTGTATTATTTTAGCACTAGTCTTATGCAACCTTAACCTTAGAGCAGTTTGCGTGATCTGGATACACGTTAGAGTCACCTAGGATATGGTGCTTAGGAGAAAACAAGAATTGGATGCTCAGATTCTACCTTAAAAGTCTTGATTTAATTCAAGAAATGGAGGTCTCAACACAATGGTTTCAAAACGTAGCTAGTACTTAAGCTTCAGTGCTACAGTCCCCCCCACCCCCCACCCATTGCTTTTATTCCACTCTGGGGAATTATTATTGAATTTAAGGTGTGACCTGGACCTCTGGAATAAAAAGCAATCCTTTACTTAATGTGACCTCTGAGGACATTAGGCTGCAGTATCCTTTAAAACAACCCTGCCTAGAAAGATGCTTAAGTCATTCTAAACCAGGAGACTTGGATAAAGATTTGGATCAAAAATTCAGAACTCTAAATTACTATAATTTTAAAACTGATATATGGAACTCAACTATATGAGTAGAATATAATATAACTATAAACATCGATTTTTCTTCTAAACAGAAAAAAATCCATCTTTACACATGCACAAAACTTTGTGCTTTGACTGAGTTTTTGGTGTAGCATAAATTTCTATTATCACAGTTCAATGTCTCTCAAGTGTTCCAAATCCCTTGTGAGTTTGCCTTGAAAAACTCTGTACAGTAACGTGAACCATTAGAGAGTAATTATTCTTGAAGTAAAAGCAGTTAATGTAGGCACTTGTAAAAGGCAAATGTTTCTAGTGTGTTTTCAAGGAAACCTACATTACTATTTTTAAATGTATATTTTGTGAAGCAAAATTCCTGAATATGTATCCAGTATTAACTAGGTTGTTCTGTGGCTACTAGGTTTACTAAATGGTAAGAACCTAGGAAGTTTTGGGAAACTGAGCCTTATTACAAGTGGGTTTAAGTTGGAGGTCTGTGTGTAGGCCTCTGTGAAGGGAGCAATGAATAGGATATGATGTCAGGAAAATACGTTCCAGAAATGTGGATACTTTTGAGAGCTCTGTGAAAAGTTCAGCATGGAAGAAGAAAAATCAGAAAGGGTCCCAGATCTGTGGGAAAATCTAGAAACTATAAAAGGATCTGGAGATGATGGGTTATGACAGAATAGGTGTCTGTGAGGATTAGTCTTCACTGTCAATTTGACTGGCTTTGGAGTCACCTGGGAGACACACATCTGGGCATGTATATGAGGGTGTCCAAAAGAGATTTAACTGACACAGGAAGACCTGCCTCGAATATGTTTGGCACCATTCCATGGACTGGGTTTTCAAGGGAAAAGCAAACAAAGCCCTAGCTTCCATCTCTTTCTGCCTTCTCACATCTCACAAGATGACCAACTGCCTCACACATCCACTGCCATACCTTTCTGCCATGACAGGTTCTTAAACTTTGAGCCAAAATACGATCTCCTCTTTTAAGATGCTTCAGTCAAGCATTTTATTACATCAAAATTAAAAGTAACTGATGCATTGTCCCTTTGATCTGGTGACATGACGTTTGGATGTGTCCCACACATACCCCAACCTCTTCTGTAAAAGAAGGCAGGGGTGAGTGCAGGGTACAGACCTCTCAGAATAGCAGGGGATATTCTGATATGTGGCTTTGAATTTCTTAGTGAATTCGAGCCAAGGGTCAGTGATAGACCATCATGTGATTGGGAAACCCAAACAACTACATTTAGAAATAAATCAGTAGCTCAGTGTCTGGTCCAAATTTACAAAGCAAGTTAATGTAAGGGAAAATGCTTGGAGTCCTTTCTCACCATCCGTCATTATCCATGGTTGTGTATGGACCATCCATGCCTTATCTCTCTGCCATGTGTGCTATTCCATTGTGTTACTTCACTGATAGTGAATATTAACAACGACTAATATTTCTCTATGAACCTTCATCTCTACTGATTCATTTCCAGATTTTATTATCTTTTAGATGCTATATCAACACCGTGTTACCCAGTAACCTCATGCTTCCTCTGAAAGAATTGAAGGGTACCATTAAGTAAAGCCTGATTGGCTTGTTCTTTTTCATTTTGCCAAGAGGAGCAGAGTTTCAATGTCCTGGCTGTTTCCCTTCATTATGATGCAGGTTTGCAAATTTGCATACTCTAACATAATCACATAAGTTTTTTTGTTCTCTCCTGGAATGTGAGGCAACTTAAACAACAATTTTTTTTCCATTGTCAAGTATTGCCTGACAATAGAATTTGCAGGAAAAGGCCCTTTTAAAATATTTATTCTTGTTTTCTTTGAGACTAGAACATTAAATAAATTTGCATTATTTAAAATAGAGTGGCAGAGGTCTTGCACTGGCTTCTGTTTAAGAATCTCAAAAGGATTTGGTTTCTTTTTTAGACCAGCAGAAAAGCCACACTGATCAATTTGTCCTTCTGTTTCTCCATGAGTCGCAGTGTGAACTTGACTTTTACATCCTTGGAAGTAGACAATCTTTCCTTGCATTTTTGAATTTAGGATGATGCTACACACAGAGATTTCATACTACAGATAAGTGAATTGGAAATAGTGTTGTATCCATCACAGAATCATGTTCTTTTGAGTCAGGGTCTCATAGAGCCAAGGTTCATCTCAAGTTCACTGGGTAACTAAGGATGCTCTTGCACTTCTGAGCCTCCTGCCTCCTGTTCCAAGTGCTGGAATCACTACATTCTCCATCACACCTAGCTTACATGGGGCTGGTAATCAAACTCAGGACCTTGTGCCTACAGGCAATCTACCAGCTGGCCTACACCTATGTTCCCCTGGCCTTCTTTGCTAATGTAGTGTGAGTTATAGCTGAAGATTGGTGAAGGAAAAAAAAAATCTAACAATTCAAAAGCCTAACACTTCAGGAAAAAGACTCAGCGGCAGATGTCAATAGAAATGCTGTGTGAAATGACAAGAGCCGCATAGTTGCAACTCTGGGGAAACTAAAACCATGCAATTAAAGAAAATTCTATCCTGCCATATGCCTGACACTTCAACTTATATTATTCATTTTTTAAAAAGATAAATGGATTTATATATACCTGTAGTTTTTTCAAAACAAGGTCAACAGGCCTGGTACTTTCATGATGAGAGCTGTGACTAAGACTGTCTAAAGCGGAAAAGTGACACTGTCTACCCATTTGTCTCCAACATACACCAGCTGTAGCACGTGATCTAATGACTTTTCTGCACAACCTTCTAGTGACTTATTCATGCCAATTCCCTTATTCTCATGATTTCACTATTCCTAGCTGACATGAGATTCTTCTTGCGAAGATAGACAAGAGATAGGTAGGTAGATACATACATACATACATACATACATACATACATACATACCTATCCCTGAGCTTCCTAGAATTCTAGCCCTGGCAGCCACTGAGAGGCTGTACTCAGCATCTAACTCAGACAGATACAGACACCCTTACCCAAACAGTGGATGAAGCTTGAGGACTTTTATAGAAGAGTAGAGGGAACGATTGTGGGCCCCAAAGGGAATAGGAACTCCACAGGAAGACCAACAGAGTCAGCTAACCCAGACCCTTGGGGCTGTCAGAGTTTGAACTACCAACCAAAGAACATACACAGGCTGGACCTAGGCCTCTCTGCTCACATGTAGCAGATGTGCAGCTTGATCCTCATGTGGGTCCTGAACAACTGGAGCAGGGGCTGTCTCAAAAGCTGTTGCCTCTACATGGGATATGTTCTAGCTGGGCTGCCTTGTCTAGCCTCATTGGGAGAGGCTGTGCCTAGCCCCACAGAGGCTAGACATGACACTCAGAGGAGAAGGAGGGATGAGAGGAAGGATTGTGGGAAGAGGTGACTGGGGTAGTGAGTGGGATATAAAGTGAATTAATAATAATAATAATAATAATAATAATAATAATATAATGAAAAATTTTAAAAGATTCAATGAAAAACAGCTCAAGACAGCAGGATGTATATAGTGGTTATTCCAGAGAAGGTAGATGAGTTTTTTGTTTTTATTTTTGTTTTTGTTTTTTTTTAAAGGACGTATTCCCGAGCACAGAAACACACAGAGAAAAGCATGCTGAATAGTTTTTGTCAAATTGTCACAAGCCTAGACATATAAGAAGAGAGTCATAACTGAGAAAACTCCTCCTTATAACTGCCTATAGGCAAGCCTGTGGGCATATTCTTAATTACTTATTAATGTGGGAAGGTCTGTTCCATTGTGGGTGGTGCCACTTATGGGCAGGTGGTCCAGGGATATATAAGAAAGCAGGCTGAGCTAGCTAGGAAGAGCAAGGCAGTAAGCAGCACCACACACACACACACACACACACACACACACACACACACACACAGCTTGTACTCAGTTCCTGCCTCCAGATTTCTGCCCTGCTTGAGTTCCTGTCCCAATGTCCCTCAGTCACAACTGTAAAGTAAAAGTAAAACTTTCCTCCCTGAGTTGCCTTGGGTCCTGGTATTTTATCACAATAGAAACTCTAGTTAAGACACACAGCTTTGAAATTTTAACACTAATATCAAAATCAACAAGGATGGTCTTCCCGGATAATAGTAACTCTCAAGGCTTTGGGGCAGATAGGTCTCACTTGAACCATGCTGCCTATGAGTTCTGAAGGAGTTCATTTTGCATATAAACACTATAAACAAGGGTAAGTAAGGGAATCTTACTTTATATGTTCAAGAAAGCAATGCTTCGCAGGCACCTGTAGAGAAAACAGAGATCAGTAGGACACAGTTTCCTGAAGGAAAGTAGAACAGATTTATGTTGTTATACTATTTTATGTCATTGTACTCTCTCCACAGAAACCAAACCTGCTAGCATGATCATATCACAAGAAAGTAGCAAACACGTTAACATATTAAGTGCTCTGTCCTCTAATACAAACAAAATGTTTTTTTTTTAATTCACAAATTTCTACATGCTTCAACTAGTGATTTTGTGGCAACAATGTGTGCTACTAACAAAATTTTGATGTTTTTAACGTTGATTTTCTGAAATAATTTATCAGAAGATCAACAAGAAAAAAGCAACTTCATGCACAAATGTATGTGACCCTATTGCATATTGTCTGGTCTCCCAGACCTTCCTTAAAAATTAAAGTACCTCCATGATCTTTTAATTCTCAAATTGTACTTGGAAGCCCAACATCATGTGAGTGATTCTGCCATCTTTTGCCAGCTCAAGCATGTAGTCCTGGTAGTTAAAGTTCATAAAATACTTCCTAGAGAGCAATTTGCTTCAAGAGAAAGTCTCCAGTTTGCTGAATATATACCTAAATGTTTTAGTGACTGCCTTTTACATATAGGGCATTGAATAAAATCTGCAATATTGAAAATGAAAATTTTTTGATATTTTCTTTATTTACGTTTCAAATGTTATCCCCTTTCCTAATTTCTCCTCTGAAAATCCCCTATCCCCTCCCCCTGCTCTCCAACCCACCCACTCCCATTCCTGGTTCTGGCATTCCCCTATACTGGGGCATAGAACCTGAAAATGAAAATCTTTAAAGAAGACAATTTAGTGAATTTCAAATTTTATGCTCTGAAGTCTATAATGGGTAGAGCCTGGGTAATTTCTGAGATGTGGTCAAAGAGTCTTACTTATTGTTTCGATGCAAAATTCTTGTTTCTTTTTTTCTTTAACAGCACAGTTTTCTTTGGAAAACATACCATCCATATGTGCAACTGTCAATTTGCTCCTTTTCTAGAGAAATTACATATTTTTCAAACATTTCTATGTAAGATGTACAGCTTAGAGAAAGCATTGGAGAAACCATGCGTTAAACACAGAGGCCTATTTTCTTCAAGGGTGGGAGATAATGCTGATTCACCCAGGCTGGAGTAGATGTTGTCTAAGAACTTGACGATTGATTGATTGATTGATTGATTTGCTATTCCATGAAGCCACCCTTCCTCAATCCCATATAATCCTGAGCATCATTTAGGTCCTTAACCTGAGAGCTTTTTCTCTCAGTGAACAGAACCCTTCATTATGAAAGAGGTCCCAAGTAGTTTGCATCCTCTATAAATAGACTCTATCCTTACTCTTATTACAAACCCTTCTTCCCTAGGCCCGTATCCTTAGGACTGTTTATCCGTCAACAGAACTCATTCTTAACTAATTCTTATTGCAAAGGTCACAGGTACTTTGCTATTTTGCAAGAAAATTTCAATGCAGCTATCCCTTTGTTGTAACGATTTGTTGTGAAATTTGGTTGTGATAATTATCATGTGGAGACTTCCCATATTCTCCCCCAAAGTATTCAGTTAAATGTGTAGGAAAAATAAGCATGAGGTCAGACTCCAGAAGTTTTACTCCAGCACCTGCAGTAGCTCCCTTCCAGCACCGAGTCATCCTTCATCTCACATCCAGCACCGTCTCATCCGTCATCTCACATACACGGTTTCTCTGCCGGCTGTGATGCTTACAGAACCCCTGACATTTCTGCTCTGCTTCCCACCCCCAATCCTCTCTGTAGATTGCAAATAGCCATGAATGACCATGTATAGCCTGAGAATTATGATGTCATAAAACTTCTCCTCTGAAATTAATCACTCTGTCACCTTTAAATTCAGCCACCCTCAGTATTTCATGACATGGACAAAGTGTAGGCAAATTCATTACCAACATGTAACACAAATGCCTTCCTTTCCTAATACACAACTAGTTTATGTTGAAGCCTCATGACTGCAGACTTCAGTGTGCACATTTTTTTCATCATTCTATTATTCTAGGTTTCCATCAGAACCAGCCATCAAGTTCTCCACGTGGTTCTCTAGGATTTCCATAGAGCACACCTCCAAACTCTTCTAAGTTCCTCCCACAAACCAGTTCTAAAAGCCCAAGTTCCACACACTCAGTTAGTCAAAGAAACAACTTGGCTGTCTGAAACCCATGTTCAGCACTAGATACTGTTCCAATGCCGTGACAAAATGCACAACAGAAGCAATGTAAAAGAAGAAAGACTTATTTTGGACTATGTTTTCAGAAAGTGCAGTCCATAGCCTCTCGTCCCTGTGCACTTTGGTAAAATATCACAGTGAGGATAGAAGGCAGGGGAAACTTTTTGCCACTTAGAAGATAATGCCACCATCACCCAACTGGCCTTTTTTCTTCTTCCTTTTTATTCATTTTGAGCACTTAGTCCAACATTATACTATGTATCAATAACAAAATGTACTATGTAACAAAACTAAAGCCATTTAAAAGTAATAAATTAAGACATTAAAATAATAAACTAGGATAATACTCGTAAAGAAAAATTAACATGGAAGCTAAGCATGGTGGCTCACTCCTTTAATCCTAGAACTTGGGAAGCAGAAGTTTGAGCTTGGTCTACAGAGCAAGTTTTATGACAGATAGGACTAAACAGAGAAACCCTGTCTTGAAAATTAAGAAAAAAGAAACAAAAAATGGGGCGGTTAAAATAATACAGTTTAAGGCAAAAGCAACATAGAAAATGAGCCAAGTCAAAAGTGTGTAGAATTTATAGTTCACCAAGTAGAAGCAAGTACTGCTGAGCTTTAAAATATAAAGAGCAAAAGATAAGGATGAATGTGCCAGTCTAGCAAGAGATTATATTAGAGTTGTACCCAGAAATTGTGTTTTAAAATAGGGGTAAAATCAGAGTGAGAAGATTTAAGCAGCACAATGGAAAGGCACACATATAGGATATATGTGTTTGAAGGCATACATGGGCCAATTAGTAATAAATTATGAGTCAGATTTAAACCTGTCTTCTAAAGTCTGTTTCCAACATACCTTTATATTTGCTTCAAGAAAGTTAACTTAGATAAGGATTATGAGAAGAGAATCTTTACAAATCTGTTGCATTTGAAATTCAAACACATTCCTTAATTACCCACAGTTAAAGGTGAAACCACAATAGAAATAAAAAAATGTTATAACCAAATCAGAATTAAAATAAATATTCAAGTAAATGTCAAGCATGAAAATAGGATGTCTTCATACTAGGAGAATATTTGATGGCTTAGAAATCGAGAAAGCCTGCATGTAGAAAGAGGCACGTAGGACCCATGGTGGCTAGCTAACTCAACAGTAAACCCAAGGTCTTCATGGCTTTTGTTTGGTTTCAGACCAGGAACAAGCGACTGAGGTGCATATTCCACTTACCAAGGCAGGCCTGCCCTCCAGGTTCTCCCATCATCCCTTAGTCCTTACCTGGCATATCCTTGAACTTTCCAGCCCAGGGACTGCCCAGTCCCTAAAGGCTCTTCCCTATATCATCCAGACAACCATTTTCTGCTCTTTCTCTCTCTCTCTCTCTCTCTCTCTCTCTCTCTCTCTCTCTCTCTCTCTCTCTTTCCCCCCTCTATCTCTCTCCTCCTGTTATACTCCAAAGACAATCAAAAAGCCAATCCTAGTTTAAAGATATAGGGTCGGTTCCTGGATGCCACCGAGACTAGTGGACTACAGAAGCTAACAGCTTCTGGGACAGGTGGAAGCCACAGATCCTCTGAGGCAGACCCCGTTTTGGGTTCCAGACATCCGGGCACCTTCCCTGCCAGAGGAGAGGTATCCTCCCCGTCCGGGAGGGCTTTTCCTGAGCACCTGGGGGAGCCATCTTGGTTTCTGGATCCCACTAAAACTAATCTGTGCAGGTGAGAGTGTGGACTACAGAAGCTAACAGCGTCTGGGACAGGCAGAAGCCACAGAGCCTCTGAGGCAGACCCCAATTCAGGCTCCAGACATTCAGGCACCTTCCCTGCCCGAGGAGAGGTGTCTGCACCACCTGGGAGGCTGGGAACACCTGGGGGAGCCATTTTGGTTGCGGGATCCCTCCGAGACTAGTCTGCACAGGTGAGTGTGTGGATTACAGAAGCTAGCAGCTTCTGGGACAGGCCCTGTTTCAGGCCTTCATCTTCTGCCAGCAGTTAGGTCCGAACAACAGATATTTGTACACCTTCCCTGCAAGAGGAGACCTTGCCTGCAGAAAGTGCTCTAACCACTGAAACTCAGGAAAGAGCTAGTCTCCCAGGTCTGCTGATAGAGGCTAACAGAATCATGAGAGGAACAAGCTCTAACCAGAGACAATGATAACAACTAACTCCAGAGATTACCAGATGGCAAAACGCAAATGTAAGAATCTTACTAACAGAACCAAGACCACTCACCATCATCAGAACCCAGCATTCCCACCTCAGCCAGTCCTGGGCACCCCAACACACCCAAAAAGCTAGACCCGGATTTAAAACCATACCTCGTCCAGACAAACGGCCACCTTCCAGGTCAGAGCACAGCTGTCCGCCCGGCCCGAGAGGCTTATGCCTCAGCTTCCACGGGTGCCACCTTGGTTCCGGGACTCCGCGGAGGGGAGCCTGCACAGGTGAGGGTGTGGACTACTGAAACAATGGCTTCTGGGACAGGCCAAAGCAACACAGCTTCTGGGAAAGATCATGTTTTGGGCCTTCATCTTCGGCCAGGAGGAGGTCCAAACACCAGATAACTGTGCACCTTCCCTGAAAGAGGAGAGCTTGCCTGGAGAGACTGCTCTGACCACTGAAACTCAGAGGAGAGAGCTAGTCTCCCAGGTCTGCTGATAGAGGGTAACAAAATCACCAGAGGAACAATCTCTTAACAGAGACAACTATAACAACTAACTCCAGAGATTGCCAGATGGTGAAAGGTAAACGTAAGAATCCTACTAACAGAAACCAAGACCACTCACCATCATCAGAACCCAGCACTCCCACTTCGCCCAGTCCAGGGCACCCCAACACACCTGAAAAGATAGACCTAGATTTAAAAGCATATCTCATGATGATGGTAGAGGGCATAAAGAAGGACTTTAATAACTCACTTAAAGAAATACAGGAGAACACTGCTAAAGAGTTACAAGTCCTTATAGAAAAACAGAAAAACACATCCAAACAGGTGATGGAAATGAACAAAACCATACTAGGCCTAAAAAGGGAAGTAGACACAATAAAGAAAACCCAAAGTGAGGCAACGCTTGAGATAGAAACCCTAGGAAAGAAATCTGGAACCGTAGATGCCACCATCAGCAACAGAATACAAGAGATAGAAGAGAGAATCTCAGGTGCAGAAGATTCCATAGAGAGCATTGGCACAACAATCAAAGAAAATACAAAATACAAAAAGATCCTAACTCAAAACATCCAGGAAATCCATGACACAATGAGAAGACCAAACCTACGGATAATAGGAGTGGAAGAGAATGAAGATTTTCAACCCAAAGGACCAGCAAACATCTTCAACAAAATTATTGAAGAAAACTTCCCAAATCTAAAGAAAGAGATGCCCATGAACATAAGAGAAACCTACAAAACTCCAAATAAACTGGACCAGGAAAGAAATTCCTCCCGACACATAATAATCAGAACACCAAATGCACTAAATAAAGATAGAATACTAAAAGCAGTAAGGGAAAAAGGTCAAGTAACATATAAAGGCAAGCCTATCAGAATTACACCAGATTTTTCACCAGAGACTATGAAAACCAGAAGATCCTGGACAGATGTTATACAGACAATAAGAGAACACAAATGCCAGCCCAGGCTACTATACCCAGCCAAACTCTCAATTACCATAGATGGAGAAACCAAAGTATTGCACGACAAAACTAAATTCACCCATTATCTCTCCACGAATCCAGCCCTTCAAAGGATAATAACAGAAAAAAACCAATACAAGGATGGGAACCACGCCCTAGAAAAAACAAGAAGGTAATCCCTCAACAAACCTAAAAGAAGACAGCCACAAGAACAGAATGCCAACTTTAACAACAAAAATAACAGGAAGCAACAATTACTTTTCCTTAATATCTCTTAATATCAATGGACTCAACTCCCCAATAAAAAGACATAGACTAACAAACTGTCTACACAAACAAGAACCAACATTTTGCTGCTTACAGGAAACTCATCTCAGAGAAAAAGATAGATACTACCTCGGAATGAAAGGCTGGAAAACAATTTTCCAAGCAAATGGTATGAAGAAACAGGCTGGAGTAGCCATTCTAATATCTAACAAAATCGACTTCCAACCCAAAGTTATCAAAAAAGACAAGGAGGGGCACTTCGTACTCGTCAAAGGTAAAATCCTCCAAGAGGAACTCTCAATTCTGAATATCTATGCTCCAAATACAAGGGCAGCCACATTCATTAAAGAAACTTTAATAAAGCTCAAAGCACACATTGCACCTCACACAATAATAGTGGGAGACTTCAACACACCACTTTCACCAATGGACAAATCATGGAAACAGAAACTAAACAGGGACACAGTGAAACTAACAGAAGTGATGAAACAAATGGACTTAACAGATATTTACAGAACATTTTATCCTAAAACAAAAGGATAAAACTTCTTCTCAGCACCTCATGGTACCTTCTCCAAAACTGACCACATAATTGGTCACAATACAAGCCTCAACATATACAAAAATATTGAAATTGTCCCATTCATCCTATCAGATCACCATGGACTAAAGTTGATCTTCAATAACGAAATAAATAATAGAAAGCCAACATTCACGTGGAAACTGAACAACACTCTTCTCAATGATACCTTGGTCAAGGAAGGAATAAAGAAAGAAATTAAGGACTTTTTGGAGTTTAAAGAAAATGAAGCCACAACATACCCAAACTTATGGGACACAATGAAAGCATTTCTAAGAGGAAAACTCATAGCTCTGAGTGCCTCCAAAAAGAAACTAGAGAGAGCACACATTAGCAGCTTGACAACACACCTAAAAGCTCTAGAACAAAAGGAAGCAAATTCACCCAAGAGGAGTAGACGGCAGGAAATAATCAAACTCAGGGGGGAAATCAACCAAGTGGAAACAAGAAGAACTATTCAAAGAATCAACCAATCAAGGAGCTGGTTCTTTGAGAAAATCAACAAGATAGATAAACCCTTAGCCAGACTCACTAAAGGGCACAGGGAAAGCATCCTAATTAACAAAATCAGAAATGAAAAGGGAAACATAACAACAGATCCTAGAGAAATCCAAACACCATCAGATCCTTCTACAAAAGGCTATACTCAACAAAACTGGAAAACCTGTATGAAATGGTCAAGTTTCTAGACAGATACCAGGTACCAAACCTAAATCAAGATCAGGTTAATGATCTAAACAGTCCTATATCCCCTAAAGAAATAGAAGCAGTCATTAATAGTCTCCCAACCAAAAAAAAGCCCAGGACCAGATGGGTTTAGTGCAGAGTTCTATCAGACCTTCAAACAAGACCTAATTCCAGTTCTTCACAAACTATTCCACAAAATAGAAACGGAAGGTACTCTACCCACTCTACAGCAAACCAGCCAACATCAAAGTAAATGGTGAGAAGCTGGAAGCAATCCCACTAAAATCAGGGACTAGACAAGGCTGCCCACTTTCTCCCTACCTATTCAACATTGTACTTGAAGTCCTAGCCAGAGCAATTCGACAACAAAAGGAGATCAAGGGGATACAAATTAGAAAGGAAGAAGTCAAAATATCAATATTTGCAGATGATAAGATAGTATATATAAGTGACGCTAAAAATTCCAGCAGAGAACTCCTAAACCTAACAAACAGCTTCAAAGAAGTAGCTGGATAAAAAATTAACTCAAACAATTCAATGGCCTTTCTCTACAAAAGGATAAACAGGTGGAGAAAGATATTAGGGAAAGAACATCCTTCTCAATAGTCACAAATAATATAAAATACCTTGGCGTGACTCTAATTAAGGAAGTGAAAGATCTGTATGATAAGAACTTTATGTCTCTGAAGAAAGAAATTAAAGAAGATCTCAGAAGATGGAATGATCTCCCATGCTCATGGATGTGCAGGAGCAATATAGTAAAAATGGCTATCTTGCCAAAAGCAATCAACAGATTCAATGCAATCCCCATCATAATTCCAACTCAATTCTTCAACGAATTAGAATGGGCAATCTACAAATTTATCTGGAATAACAAAAAACCTAGGATAGCAAAAACTCTTCTCAAGGATAAAAGAACCTCTGGTGGAATCACCATGCCTGACCTAAAGCTTTATGTACTACAGAGCAATTGTGATAAAAACTGCATGTTACTGGTATAGCAACAGACAAGTAGACCAATTGAACAGAATTGAAGACCCAGAAATGAACCCACACACCTATGGTCACTTGATTTTGACAATGGAGCTAAAACCATCCAGTGGAAAAACAACAGCATTTTCAACAAATGGTGCTGGCATAACTGGTGGTTATCATGTAGAAGAATGTGAATTGATCCATTCCTATCTCCTTGTAGTAAGGTCAAATCTAAATGGATAAAGGAACTCCTCATAAAACCAGAAACACTGAGATTTATAGAGGAGAAAGTAGGGAAAAGCCTCGAAGATATGGGCACAGGGGAAAAATTCCTGAATAGAACAGCAATGGCTTGTGCTGTAAGATCGAGAATTGACAAATGGGACCTCATAAAATTGCAAAACTTCTGCAAGGCAAAAGACACCGTCAATAAGACAAAAAGACCACCAACAGATTGGGGAAGGATCTTTACCTATCCTGAATCAGATAGGGGACTAATATCCAATATATATGTAAAGAACTGAAGAAGGTGTACTCCAGAAAATTAAATAACCCCATTAAAAAAATGAGACTCAGAACTAAACAAAGAATTCTCACCTGAGGAATACCAAATGGCTGAGAAGCATCTGAAAAAATGGTCAGCACCCTTAATCATCAGGGAAATGCAAATCAAAACAACCCTAAGATTCCACCTTATACCAGTCAGAATGGCTAAGATCAAAAATTCAGGTGACAGCAGATGCAGGCGAGGATGTGGAGAAAGAGGAACACTCCTCCATTGTTGGTGGGATTGCAAGCTTGTATACCCACTCAGGAAATCAGTTTTATGGTTCCTCAGAAAATTGGACATAATACTACTGGAGGATCCCGCAATACCTCTCCTGGGAATATATCCAGAATATGTTCAACTGGTAAGAAGGACACATGCTCCACTATGTTCATAGCAGCCTTATTTATAATAGCCAGAAGCTGGAAAGAGCCCATATGCCCCTCAACAGAGGAATGGATACATAAAATGTGGTACATTTATACAATGGAGTACTACTCAGCTATTAAAAAGAATGAGTTTAGGAAATTGTATCTTATATCGTGTGTATCCTAGGTTTTGGGCTAGTATCCACTTATCAGTGAGTACATATTGTGTGAGTTCCTTTGTGATTGGGTTACCTCACTCAGGATGATGCTCTCCAAGTCCATCCATTTGGCTAGGAATTTCATAAATTCATTCTTTTTAATAGCTGAGTAGTACTCCATTGTGTAAATGTACCACATTTTCTGTATCCATTCCTCTGTTGAGGGGCATCTGGGTTCTTTCCAGTTTCTGGCTATTATAAATAAGGCTGCTATGAACATAGTGGAGCATGTGTCCTTCTTACCAGTTGGGGCTTCTTCTGGATATATGCCCAGGAGAGGTATTGCTGGATCCTCCGGTAGTACTATGTCCAATTTTCTGAGGAACCGCCAGACTGATTTCCAGAGTGGTTGTACAAGCCTGCAATCCCACCAACAATGGAGGAGTGTTCCTCTTTCTCCACATCCTCGCCAGCATCTGCTGTCACCTGAATTTTTGATCTTAGCCATTCTCACTGGTGTGAGGTGGAATCTCAGGGTTGTTTTGATTTGCATTTCCCTGATGATTAAGGATGTTGAACATTTTTTCAGGTGCTTCTCTGCCATTCGGTATTCCTCAGGTGAGAATTCTTTGTTCAGTTCTGAGCCCCATTTTTTAAGGGGGTTATTTGATTTTCTGAGGTCCACCTTCTTGAGTTCTTTATATATGTTGGATATTAGTCCCCTATCTGATTTAGGATAGGTAAAGATCCTTTCCCAGTCTGTTGGTGGTCTTTTTGTCTTATAGACAGTGTCTTTTGCCTTGCAGAAACTTTGGAGTTTCATTAGGTCCCATTTGTCAATTCTCGATCTTACAGCACAAGCCATTGCTGTTCTGTTCAGGAATGAAACTCAAGAAAAATGAAGACTGAAGTGTGGACACTATGCCCCTCCTTAGAAGTGGGAACAAAACACCCATGGAAGGAGTTACAGAAACAAAGTATGGAGCTGAGATGAAAGGATGGACCATGTAGAGACTGCCATATCCAGGGATCCACCCCATAATCAGCTTCCAAATGCTGACACCATTGCATACACTAGCAAGATTTTACTGAAAGGACCCAGATGTAGCTGTCTCTTGTGAGACTATGCCGGGGCCTAGCAAACACAGAAGTGGATGCTCACAGTCAGCTAATGGATGGATCACAGGGCTCCCAATGGAGGAGCTAGAGAAAGTACCCAAGGAGCTAAAGGGATCTTCAACCCTATAGGTGGAACAACATTATGAACTAACCAGTACCCCTGAGCTCTTGACTCTAGCTGCATATGTATCAAAAGATGGCCTAGTCGGCCATCACTGGAAAGAGAGGCCCATTGGACACGCAGACTTTGTGTGCCCCGGTACAGGGGAACGCCAGGGCCAAAGGGGGGGAGTGGGAGGGTAGGGGAGTGGGGGTGGGTGGGTAAGGGGGACTTTTGGTATAGCATTGGAAATGTAAATGAGCTAAATACCTAATTAAAAAAAAAAAAAAAAAAGAAAAGGAAAAAAAAAAAGAAAAAAAAAGAAAAAAAAAAAAAAAGAATGAGTTTATGAAATTCCTAGGCTAATGGATGGACCTTGAGGGCATCATCCTGAGTGTGGTAATCCAATTACTAAAGAACTCACATGATATGTACTCACTGATAAGTGGATATTAGCCTAGAAACTTAGATTACCCAAGATACAAGATACAGTTTGCAAACCCCATGAAACTCAAGAAGAACGAAGACCAAAGTGTGGACACTTTGCCCCTTCTTAGAATTGGGAACAAAACACCCATGGAAGGAGTTATAGAGACAAAGTTTGGAGCTGTGATGAAAGGATGGACTATCTAGAGACTGCCATACCCAGGGATCCATCCCATAATCAGCCTCCAAACTCTGACACCATTGCATATACTAGCAAAATTTTGCTGGAAGGACCCTGATATAGCAGTCTGTTGTGAGGCTGCCGGGGCCTAGTAAACACAGAAGTGGATGCGCACAGTCAGCTATTGGATGGATCACAGGGCCCCCAGTGGAGGAGCTAGAGAAATTACCCAAGGAGCTAAAGGGTTCTGCAACCCTATAGGTGGAACAACATTATGAACTAATCATTAACCCCTGGAGCTTGTGTCTCTAGCTGCATATGTATCAGAAGATGGCCTTTGTTGACTATCAGTGGAAGGAGAGACCCATTGGTCTTGCAAACTTTATATGCCTCAGTACAGGGGAACGCCAGGGCCAATAAGTGGGAGGGGGGAGTGTATGGGGGACTTTTGGGATAGCATTGGAAATTTAAATGAAGATAATACCTAATTTAAAAAATATTTAAAAAAAAAAGACATAGGGTCTTTATTATGAGCTCTTGAGCAAGGCCTCTTACCATCCCTGTCACATTGGACCAGAGTGGGACACCCAAGTCTAGATGTACAGGCTATTTGTTGTAGTTACAGCAAGCTCGGGGTGTTTTCATACAGGTCAGCAAGTTAATATTTTTAAAACTGCATTTCTGGCTTAATCTGCAGGAATCAAACTCGGTGACAAAAGTACCTGACAAACAGGATGGCTAAGTCGTCTATTCTCTGCAGGATGTCTTAAGTTATCTCTGTGTATCTTGACCCTGCTATTGTAGCCTGAGTGGCTGTTGCTAAGACGGTGGATAGTCCTAGGATGCTCCCTCAACAGGACTCAGTGGTTTTCTTCCTGGAATTGGAGTTTAGCTCCTGGTCTCACACAAAATGGAGTTTCTTCAAAAGCAGAGTTGGTTGGGCTTTACAATGTCCCCTTTCCTCTAGCTACTTAGGAGGCCCAATCATGGGGCTCCCAATGGGGTTGGGGGAATATTTTCAAGCTGTTTCTCTTCTTGTCCAGGTGTGATAGTTCTATAAATTGGAATATAAGTACCATGGGCTGTATTGTCCCTATTCTTTCTTTTATAAACCATATTACTCTGTATGTGGGGACTAAAAGTTAATAGCAACTGTAGTCTGAGTAGGGGGTCAAGAAAGGTAGAAGTCAGGGTAGACAACCAGGGGAGTTATTAAATCATGATTCAATCCATCCTTGGGCTGTGAATCGCTCTTTCTGTCGTTTATCTAAATTTTCTCTTTCTCTAGCCAGTGAGTCCCTGACCACCTCCGAATGATTTACATAATAACAGCGTTTTTTTTCTTTATCTATGGCTGTTTTTATGTTGCCATAGCTGGAACTTTGTAGGGCTAGCAAGGATATATCAGTCCCTGCTCTCGCCAGACCTAGCATAATCATGATGGTCAAAGTTATTATGAGGGGCTCTCTTTTATGTCTGATAGGTGACTCTTAGAACTAGCTGCACCAGGGATGGAGGAGGGCAGGAAAGGAGGGTAACTCATACTTCCTAGAATCAGCATTCTGAAAGGCCAGACCAGTTTCTGTAGCCCCATTATTATAGTCGGAGCCAGAGCCTGAGCAGGTTCTTGGGGTCCTTGGAAACCTACCGTGTCTGTTGTCTGTGTTGAGTGAGCTATGGAGGGGTGGGGCTGGGGCTTCTTGTTCCAAGAGTAGGTCTGCTGCCCGGGTGTGAGTGTGATGGGTTCAAGCTACAATCTCATCGATTTCTAACGTGGTATGCATGGTTCGGGTGGGGGACCTGTTTCATACAGAACACAAAGTTTAGGCCAGACCTGCTTGTGGGAACATTGGGTGGCTTTTAGGTCTTCCAAGAAGCACTGGTCCTCAAACTCTATAATGTCTTTTCCCATAATTTAGGCATGGTGGGGTTGTCATTTTAAGCATGATTTCAAAGGGGCAAATCCCATTCGATGGGGTGAAATTCCATACCCTATAGATGGCAAAAGGGAGAAAAGACACCCAGTTATTGCCAATCTCCAGGGCTAATTTAGTTAGGGTCTCTTTTAGCATTCTATTTATTCTTTCTACCTGTCCTGAACTCTGGGGTCTCTGTGTACAGTGTAATTTCTAGTCAATCCTCATGGCTGTGGCCACACTCTGACTTGCCTTGGACACAAAAGCTGGTCCATTATCTGACCCTACCATATGTAGGAATCCATACCTTGGTAGGATGTGTTCTAGTAATTTCTTGGTCACCATTTGAGCAGTTTCATGTTTGGTAGGAATCAACCAGTGCTCTTAATCACCGAGCCATCTCTCCAACCCTTATAGAAACTTCCTTAAAAGTTACTCAGAAAAAAAATAGTTCAGATTGTTGTTCCACCTATAGGGTTGCAGACCCCTTCAGCTCCTTGGGTGCTTTCTCTAGCTCCTCCATTGGGGGCCCTGTGTTCCATCCTACAGATGACTGTGAGCATCCACTTCTGTATTTGCCAGGCACTGCGAAAGGCTCACAGGAGACAGCTATATCAGGGTCCTTTAAGCAGAATCTTGCTGGCATATGCAATAGTGTCAGCGTTTGGTGGCTGATTGTGGGAGGGACCCCAGAGTGGGGCAGTCTCTGGATGGTCCATTCTTTCGTCTTACCTCCAAACATTGTCTCTGCAACTCCTTACATGGGTATTTTATTCCCTATTCTAGGGAGGAATAAAGTATCCATGCATTGGTCTTCCTTCTTGATTTTCTTGTGTTTTGAAAATTGTATCTTGGGTATTCTAGGTTTCTGGGTTAATATTCACTTATCAGTGAGAATATATCATGTGAGTTCTTTTGTGATTAGGTTACCTCACTCAGGATGATTTCCTCCCGATACATCCATTTGCCCAAGACTTTCATAAATTCATTGTTTTTAAGAGCTTAGTAGTACTCCATTGTGTAAATGTACCACATTTTCTGTATCCATTCCTCTGTTGAGGGACATCTGGGTGCTTTCCAGCTTCTGGCTATTATAAATAGGGCTGCTATGAACATAGTGGAGCATGTGTCCTTATTACCAGTTGGACCATGTTCTGGGTATATGCCCAGGAGAGGTATTGCTGGATCTACCAGAAGTACTATGTCCAGTTTTCTGAGGAACCGCCAAACTGATTTCCAGAGCGGTTGTACAAGCTTGCAATCCCTCCAGCAATGGAGGAGTTTTACACTTTCTCCACATCCTTGCCAACATCTGCTGTCACCTGAATTTTTCATCTTAGCCATTCTGACTGGTATGAAGTGGAATCTCAGGGTTGTTTTGATTTGCATTTCCCTGATGATTAAGGATGTTGAACGTTTTTTCAGGTGTTTCTCAGCCCTTTGGTATTCCTCAGGTGAGAATTCTTTGTTTATCTCTGAACCCCATTTTTAATGGGGTTATTTGAATTTCTAGAGTTCAGCTTCTTGAGCTCTTTGTATATATTGGATATTAGTCCCCTATCAGATTTAGGATTGGTAAAAATCCTTTCCCAATCTGTTGGTGGCCTTTTTGTCTTATTGGCAGTGTCTTTTCCTCTTCAGAAGCTTTGCAATTTTATGAGGTCCTATTTGTTGATTCTTGATCTTACAACACAGGCCATTGCCGTTCTGTTTAGGATTATTTTCCCCCGTGTCCATCCATATCTTCGAGGCTTTTCCCCACTTTCTCCTCTATAAATTTCAGTGTCTCTGGTTTTGTGTGGAGTTCTTTCATCCCTTAGACTTGAGATTTTATGTACCCCATTTTTAATTTGGGTTATTTGTGGTGTTTTTGGTGTATAGTTTATTCTGTTCTTTATATATTTTGGATATTAGTCCTCTGTCAGATATATGGTTGGTAAATTCTGTAGGCCATTTTGTCCTATTGATTTTGTCCTTTGCCTTATTGAAGTTTTCAGTTTCATAAGGTCCCATTTATTGATTGTTGATGTTAGTGCCTGAGCTGTTGTTGCTCCGTTCTGGAAGCTGTTTCCTGTACCAATGTATTCAAGACAACTCCTTCTCTTCTAATGTGATTTCATGTATCCACTTTGATGTGTAGGCCTTGATCCACTTGGACTTGAGTTTTTTGCAGAGTGACGAATATGAATCTATTTGCATTTTTCTACATGCAGACATTCAGTTAGACCAGCACCATTTGTTGAAGATGCTTTCTTTGTTCCATTGTATGATTTTGGCTTCTTTGTCAAAAGTCAAGTGTCCACAGTGTGTGGGTTTATTTCTATGTCTTCAATGCAATTCCATTGATCAACCTGTCTGTTTCTGTGCTGATACATGTGGTCTTCATTAATATTGCTCTAAAGTACAGCTTGAAATCAGGAATGGTGGTACATCCAGAACTTCTTCTATTGTACAGAATTGTTTTAGCTATCCTGGATTTTTTGGTTTTCCATATGAAGTTGAGAATTGCTCTTTCAAAGGCTGTAAAATATTGTGTTGGAAATTTGCTGGGAATTGCATTGAATCTGAAGATTGATTTTGGTAGGATGGTCAATTTTTAAATATCAATCCTACTGATTCATGAGCCTGGAGGATCTTTCTATATTCTGATATCTTCTTCAATTTCTTTTGGGGCTGTTTGTTTGTTTGTTTGTTTGTTTTATTCACTTTATATCCCACTCACCACCCCCTCCCATTCATACCCTCCTACAATCCTTCCACCACTCTCCTACCCTTCTCCTCTGAACAGGTGGGGATTCCCCTTGGTTCCTCCAAACACACCCTGGCACAAGTCTCTGCAAGTCTAGGTGCATCTTCTCCCCATAAGGATAGACAAGGCTTCTCATCTAGAACATATCCCATGCACAGACAACAACTTTTGTGATAGTCCCCACTCTAGTTGTTCAGGAATCACATGAAAACCGAGCCCCACATCGACTACGTATGTGCAATGAGACCTAGGTCCAGCCCATGTATATTTGGTTGGTGGTTCAGTCAGTGAGAGTCCTAAGGGTTCAGGTTAGTTGACTCTGTTAGTCTTCCTGTGGAGTTCCTGTTTTCAGAGCCTGAAATCCCTATTTTTCCATAAGAATTCCCAAGCTTCATCCGCTGTTTGGATGTGTGTGTCTGAATCTGTCTGAGTCAGCTGTGCAGTAGAGCCTCTCAGAGCACCACCATGTTAGACTTCTGAGTTGCAAGCACAACAAAGTATCATTAATATTGTCAGAGATTGGTGCTTTCCCATGGGCTGCTCAAGTTGGACCAGTTATTGGTTGTCCATTTCCCTCAGGTTCTACTCCATCCCCTGTGTCTGAATTTCTCCTGGACAGGATACATTTTTGGTTGAAAGTTTTATGGGCAGGTTTCTGTCTGGGTTTCCTGTCTGGCTTCAGGAGATGGCCCCTTCAAGTTCCATATCCCCAGTGCTGTGAGTCACAACTAAGGTCATCCCCATAAATTCTTGGGGAGAGGAAGGTTTTGTTTTTTTTTTTTTTAAATCCAGAAAACCTTATATGTCAACAGAAAAATACAAATAAAAAGCTTTTAAATTGCCTCTTGGATTGCATATATAGCTATAAATATCCAATGACCCTCCATTTATAACTATGTATAAAGATTTGCTGTCAGTGATATACCATCATATAACCATAGAACTGGAAAAAAACAAACAAACAAACAAACAAACAAACAAACAAAAACCAACTCTGACCAAACTAAGTGATGAGCAGCAGACACAGATGGAATGTCTGGATGACCAGGTGATGTAAGCTCATACAACTGTCTTGGGGAACAGTGAACTGGCTTAGGACATTCTAGTCAGAGAATATACCACAGATCTTTGTTTACATACAGCAGTCAATATGTATGGGAATGCTCACTGAAGCAATTGTTCATAATCGCAGCAAACAGGAGCAATGGCCCAATCCCTAAATAGCAAACTATAATATAATGACATAATCCAATATTGTACAATAGTGAAAAGCTAAACTAAAAAAATGATGACTACAATATGCACTAACATCAAAAGCTAATGTGTATTAGATAGTGCATTAATCTTCTAAAGTATGTGTGTGTGTGTGTGTATGTGTGTGTGTATGTGTGTGTGTGTATGTGTGTGTGTGTGTATGTGTGTGTGTATGTGTGTGTGTGTATGTGTGTGTGTCTGTGTGTGTATGTGTGTGTGTATGTGTGTGTGTGTGTGTGTGTGTGTGTATGTGTGTGTATGTGTGTGTGTGTATGTGTGTGTGGTAAAAGTTAAAAAAAGGTTGTGAAAGAGGCATAAAGGATCCCAAAAGATGGGGAAGGGGAAAGGAGAATATAATGGGATACATAAAAGCAGAAAAAGGAACTATTTGAGAGAAGGAAGCTGACAGCAAGAGGTGGGACAGGGGCTGAGGCTGGGGAGACGACTCAGTTGTTAAAATGCCTGCCATGAGTTCAAATCTCAGCCACCCATGCAAAAAGCCAGGTGCTGTGGCATGAGCCTCTAGCCTTGATTAGGGAAGTTGAGATGACAGGTGGATCTCCAACTCACTGGAAAAGCCAGCCTAGCCAAATCAGTGAGCTCCAACTCAAGGAGAGATCCCATCTCAAAACATAAGGCATAGAGTGACAGGAGACAGGAGGCATCAATCTGCATCTGTATGTCTACACACACATGTGCACCCGCTTTTGCACACACACTCACATAGTACACAAATGTACAAAGCAAAGCAGTGAGGGATTAATAAGAACCGAGCAAAATTATGTGTATGAATAGCATTTTCATAATGATAACTATTAATTTGTTAGCTTAATTAAAAATAAATTTGAATATATATATATATGTGTGTGTGTGTGTGTATATGTATATGTATGTGTATGTGTATGTGTATATGTATAAGTATGGAGAGAGAGAGAGAGAGAGAGAGAGAGAGAGAGAGAGTTTTACATCATAGCCCTGCTGGAAAGGGAAAAAAAATCCCCAAATATGGCAAATATAAGTGAGTATGTTCTAGATTTAAGGCATAATAGAGAAGTTCCAAGCATAGGCTCATGTCTAAAATACACAGAGATCAAAACAAACTTAAAATCATTTTAATGGGGTCTATTTATGTAGAGTTTTCCTGGCCTCCATATGGTATCTCTAGTGATAAAATTGTTAAAAGAAAAAGAAGGCTATCAAATCACAAATGGGAGCACACATGTGAGGAACTGGAAGTGGAATGGGGGAAATGATGCAATTATACTTTATTTCCCCAGCCTGAGAGAAGGTTTACACCCTGCTTTTAGAAAGAGAGGTCAAAACAGCTCTCTTGTACCACGTCGTTTTTTAGCGTTAGGCACAAAATGACATATGTGTTACAATAGCATCCCTTGGGACTGCAGCATCCTCTGCTCCTCACCTTTGTCACATGTTAAAGGTTGTCACAACATTTTATCTAAATCAACAACTTTTGCTTGTATTGCTTACTTTGCTTGGGTTTTATAAGAAGCCAATGGGTTTAATATTTTCCACTTCATACTGTGATAACTCACGCTGCTTTCCTGAGTGGCAAAATTAGATGTACATTTAAGCTCTTTGCCTCAAGAAACTGTAAATTTTACATCTTTAATGGAATCATTTTATCTTTTATTTTTATTTGGGGAAACATTCATATATATATATGTATATATATATATATTAATATGATGGACATGAAGATTCTTGTTAATGCCAGTTTATGCATACAGGGTGCATGTTTCAGAGTGGAGGTAAAAATTGCTGTTTTTAACTAGGTAGGATGTGTGGCTCACTAAGAAATTAGGTGGCTGTCATCTGAAATCCCAGGTATGCCTATTTCTTTGTTGTTTTTGTTTTGACAGTAACAAGGCAAGTTTTTTTTTTAAAGTAAAAATGAGAATAGAACATCATATTCTAGCAGAATAATCAGAATTCCTTGCAATGTGACAGGAATGTTAGAGAAGAAGAAAAACATTTTCCCTAGAGGAAACAAAGTCATTAAGGCACATCTCGCTAATCTGAAGGAGTCAAGAGTTCACCTACCGAGGCATCTGCCAGTTCTCCATCAAGTAAGAGATGGCTCAGACTGGAAGACAGGAAGAGTTCAAGAGATCACTTCAAAAAGAAGCACAAAATTACAGAAAAACTGATATACCCAAAATGTCATTGATTGCACGTTTAAAAGCTGATTTAGTGCACGAGTAGCCGGAAAGCACGCTGACCCCTGGTTTTATTGAGATTGGTGTTGCTTGGTCTTTTATATGAACATTGTAGATGTGTTCTTTATTTGTTTTGTCAGTTGTTTTGGTTTTTCACCCTTGAATAATGCCTTGTGGATAGAAATTGCTCAATAAATATTTGTTGAATGAATGACACATTGACGGTTCAAAAATTCAATGGATAAAGATGAAAAGTTGTGGTTTAGGACTGAGTAAATGCTCAGGACAGCACTTCATGTAGGCTGAGAATATCTCACCAGGAGATTAAAAGGAAAATTACTGTGGAGAGATGCATGTTTGAGGCCCATTACTGCTGCTTACTGGATTGCAGGACTTTGTAATCAACCAGACTACAAAGCCTTTCTTTCTGTCTGTTTTATAGAAGCTTTGTTCTTCAGAAAATCCTCTATGAGATGGATAGATAGATAGATAGATAGATAGATGATAGACAGACAGATAGATGATAGATATAGATAAATAGATGAGAGAGGATAGATATAGACAGACAGATGATTGATAGATAGATAAACAGATATTTAGATAGACAGACTATAGATCTTTCATTCATTCTAGAAACACTTAACTATTCTTTAAATGTTGATTATCACTTTAGTCTAGATTTCATGACAGGGATGGGAAAGGATAGAGGCATTTTTATATCCTACACCATGAGGCATTTTGTGTTCTGATTACAGAGAAGAATATTCAAACACATGTAATTGATGGCTTAGCACATGCATACTGTTCTTGTTGGGCTTGCTTGTTCTGAGTTAACTCTCCAGCCCACGTGGTAGCTGGGAGGACGAGACTTATGCCAGCAGGGACTAACTGCCTGAGCCCAGGTGTCCAGAGAATAGGGAAGGTTGGAAAGGATGCTATCAAGAGAGACTCAAGTGAATCATCCAGTCTCAGGAATGTGGTTGGGCACCTGGCCAGACGGGAGAGACTGAGCTCTGCCAGCTGCCTTTGCCTTTCCTCCACTTCTTCCTCAATAAAGCCTGTCAGCTGGAATGCCAGAGTGTTTTAGGAGTGCTAACCACTGCCTTTACAGATTGCTAGCTCCTTAAATACAGTGCTGCTTAAGGATTCAGTGGTTGTCTCCCATTGCTTGTTGGCGCATGTAGTGAAGGCAGCTTGTTTGCACTCTGGAATTCCAGTGACAATCTTAGATGATGTTGAATCTTCTCTTTTTAACCTCTGTGTCTCCTAAACTTTTATGTTTTTGGCCAGATGTATCTTTCTACCTGTTCTACCTTCCATTTTAATTTTTTTTGTTGTTGATAATGTTCTATTTAATTGGGTCTTGGTCTACTAGTTGAGCCTTTACACTGAGATTTCTGTTTCAGTGACCTCCCCCTGCTGCTCCCCCCCACACACTTCAAATCTTAAAGTCACTATAACTGATGCTATGCTGTGCTCACACAGGAGCCTAGCATGACTGCCCTCCGAGAGGCCCGACAAGCAGCTGACAGAGACAGACACAGATACTTACATCCAACCAATGGACTGAAGTCAGGGACTCCTGTGGTTGAATTAGGGAAAGGCTGGAAGAAGCTGAGGAGGAGCGTGACCCCATAGGAAGACCAGCAGTCTCAACTAACCTGGACCCCTAAGATCTCTCAGACACTGAGTCAGGCAGAATATGCCAGCTGGTATGAGGCCCTGACACATATACAGCAGAGGACTGCCTGGTCTGGCCTCAGTGAGAGAAGATGCACATAACTCTCGAGAGACTTGAGGCCCCAGGAAATGGGAAGGCCTGGAGGGGTCTGTGGTGGGGGGGGGGCATCCTCTTGGAGATGGGGGAGAAGGAATGGCATAAAGAACTATGGGAGGGCAGAATGGGAGGGGGATAAAGATTGTACTGTAAAAAAATGATTAAAGATTTTAAAATGACAAGGGATTAATGTTAATTAACGTCTAAATGTGGCATTCCTTCATTTTATTCAACTGGATACACTGACAGACGATGGTCTAGTTTAAAATGGCATGGATTGGGAACTTTCTACCCTCTATAAATTAGGCTGCCATGCTACTCTAATCAGCCAGCCAGTTTCCTTAGACATGACACCCCCACAGGAGGACTGATAACAGGAAGAGGAGGGAGAGGAGGAGGAAGAAGAGGAGGAGGAGGAGGAGGAAGAGTATGCCATGGGGTATGTGCAATGTGAGCACATGGCCATGAAGGCTAGCCAGTTGGAGTAGGAGCAGCCTAGGTGGAGCATGACAAGTGATATCTCAGGGTTATTGACAAGGAAATAAACAAAATAGCATATAGGGTTGATATCTGCCCAGCTTTAGTGTTTTAATGCTCATTAGAAATATAAAGGCTTTGTATCTTTTATTTTGGAACTAGATGATCTAAGATAGGGTAGAAACCCCCAAATAGTATTTGCATAAGGTGTCTCATAAAAGGAATGGCTCCTTGGCTCTCTAAAGTGTGTTGATGAATGAAAGTGTCCAACTTACCTGGAATGCTGAACTGTATCTCAGTACTTCATTACTGACAGAAACAATGTAAAAGGAAGAAAGATGGGTTTTGGTTCACAGTTTCAGAAATCTTAGTCCATAATCAACTGGCTCTTTATTTTCTGGGGATTTCTGCATCATGGCAGGAGGCTACACACAAGGCTACTCACTTCGTGGTGACCAGGAACCAATCAAGACACAAAGGAGATAAGGATAGGTCGTATCTTTGCAGGGCACACCCCTCTGTAACCTACTTCCTCCAAATGGGCCCCAGCCCCTGCTTTCCAACACTTGACCCTATATTATGACTTCATTAAGGGGTTCTCTGTTGATTCAGTCAGAGCCCTCAAGATTCAGTCACTTTTCCCAAAACTCAGCTCTGAATACTGCTCCACTGGGAACCAAGCCTTCACATGAGGCAGGTGGGTCATTGTTAAAACATACAAACAAAAGCAAACAGACAAAATTACCCACCTTTAATATCATAAAATATATATTCAATCTGTTTCTTATGTTCACATTATTTGTAAGTGTTTCACGTACCTTATTTACTTCAGTGTAAATGTATTTTCCCTTTTTGGTATTTGCTTTTTGGACATTGTCTCTGTAGTCTAGACCGGCCTCAAACCCATATCAATACCCCTTTGTCACCCTCTAGAGTTATGGATGGAATGGTAAACAATGGCCACCAGGCCAGCTGAATTTACACATTTTCCAGCATGTGTGCCAAGTGAAAATTAAGTGCAAGAATTCACCTGAAGCTTTAGCATTTTCAACATAAACACGTTGTAGCTTGGCATCCTGGAACACATAGATGAGGAAGAGAAGAATACAAGCCACAGGCATCGATACACACTGCTACTGGGATTTGACTCGAGGGAGGGAACTGAATTGTTTGAAGCAGGCATCAGAGGAGGCAAATGTTTCCTGTAAAGCCCTTGTTGACTTTCGATTGGCTTTCTATAATGTACATATTTAAGTTTCAAAAGTTATTTCAAATGTAAACTTATGATCCCATAAAGCTGCTAATGTGGCTACCTTTGTGTGAAAGTATGGGGTTGGGCAAGGTTTTCCACTCCCTATGCAACATGCTGTTTGCTAGTGAATGCTAGGATATGTTTCATAGGCTTGGATGCAAAAATTAAAGTTAAAAAAATCACCCAGGCACACTGTATATGTGAATGAAATGTTTTAACAATTTCTGAGGTAGTATGAGGAGCACATGAAGTTAAAACAATCAGAGGGCAACTTAGTCACTTGGTGTGAAAAGCAGCAGTAAAAAACGTTTAGAGTTGCTTAGTGCTGTAGCACACCTGTAAGCCCTTCCGCCCTATGAAAGTGGAGAAGGAGGTTTGCTAATTCAAGGCCAGCTTGGACTGCTACCCAGAAAGGCTGCCCAACCAAGCAACAGCGCCACAAAAATGTTAACAGAAAACACCTATTTCAAAAGCTGAGCCTTAAAGGTAGCAAATACGTTATTGGTATAAACTGTGTTATGTTGTGAATGGTTTAGAAGAGTTGCGAAATGTTTTCTCGGTGATCCTAGCATTAACTGCCAGAGGGGCAGAAACCAGGAGCTCCTTTGTTATTGTTGCAGTTTCTCACAAAAACAAAGTAGCCACTGCCTTTGGGGACATGGGGGAGGCTTGCGGAAGCCTGCCTTTACTGAAGTCTGCTATGGTGGCTCATGCCTTTAATCCTAGTGCGCAGGAGGTGGAGGCAGGCAGATGTCTCTGAGTTTGAAGCCAACCTGGTCAACACAGTGAGTTCCAGAACCACACAGAGAAACCCTGTCTTGAAAAACCAAAAAGAAAGAAGGAGGGTGCTTGTCGGTACCTCCTGTTCCTGTTTACCAATGGTGTTTATAAAACAAGATTCTAATGAGTATCTAACACTGGACCCTAGGTGGTTTGGTTTCCTGTGAGAAAGGTAAGTGTTAAAGGAGATAGCTTTTCATTCTTAGTGCCTGTCATCCTTCCTGTCATGCTCCTGATACAGCTGAGAGGAGCCACTATGAATCTCCGAGCTGGCTGTTACACTGGCCTGAATGTGCTGACCTTGGGACGCTTAATACAATGTGATTTTCTGTTTCTGTTTTCCTCCTGTCTTATCATCAGGACCTTTCAACCTCCACACTAATAGCACCGGAGAAGAAAGTTTCAAGACTGGGAAACAAGCCTACCATGGTGACTAAAACCTGTACGCCTAGCACTCAAAAGACTAAGGCCGGAGAATTACTATGAATTTGAGGTCAGCCCAGGTAACAGTGTCTCAACCAAATAGAAGAAAATGAGAAAGACTAAGGAAAATTGATGTTGTGCACAAATTATGGTGTGTCCCCAGAGGTCTTATGCTGAAACACATGCCACTTGTGTTATACGTGATAGGAACTTGAGGATGTACAGACCCGGGGAAGATAGTTAGGTTCTAAGGGTGCCTCTTTTATAAAGAGTAGGATCTCGCAGATCTAGCAAGAGAGGCTTTGTTCCCAGGAGGGCAAGTTGTACAGGGCGAGGATGGTCCCTCCCTAATGTCTTGCTTCCTTTCTCACATATGTACAAACGCACCTGTTAGCATCCAGACAGTCCCTTCCCACTCTTCCATTACACTGCAGCATGGCCAAGGCACCCCTCTCCAGGATGCCACTAACACACTGTTTGAAACCCTTTCCATCAGATTCATGAGCCAAGCAAACCTCTTTTTATGTTACCCATTCTCGGGTTACAGCAATCCAAAGTGAACCTGGGCACGCTGGGGCTCCTCTGTGGCTTACTGAAGGTGAGGACACCTACTACTGGAAAGAGCACTGTTTCAGCGTGGTCTCTCAGCAGATACACTGAAGGGAACCAGTAGCTACGTCCTGATGGTGCTCAAAAGAGACGCTACCGTTTGCCCACTGAGGTTTACCAACCCTTTTTGAATGGGTTTATTCCACTATTCTTCTAGACATTCCATTCGTCTGTAAGGCATGGGAAGCCTAAGTGAGGAGCACATACAAGAACTGCCAGGAAGTTAGCTTGGGTCATTAGAAAAAAATCACATTAGCTCTATGTCCTCAGAGAGCTTCAGACTCATGAACACGTTAAACTGAGTAACAAAGGCGAGGCTACAGTGCTCATGAGGAGGTAAAGCTTGTAAGGAAGGGGGCTTTGCTAGCCTTCTTTTCTCCCATGGTGTTATGGCCATAGGTTGTTTAACAAACGCAACTTATACCAGTGACATTCATCATAAAACTTAACTTTGATGCCTTTTTTTTTTTTTACAGTCCAGTCACTATCCCCCTCCCAGCCCACCCTCCAACAGTTTCTCCTCCCATTCCTCCTCCCCCCTGACACCAAGAGGATTTGGTACAGTTTTCAGCAACTGGGAGGCTCTCACAGTCTAAGGAACTGTTAGAACAACATGCTGAGCTCAGGACAGTGTCTATGAGATAAACAGAGTCTATGAGATAAACAGTTGTCATAAAATATTATGTTCTAGTTATGATTTGTATGCCTAAGTCCCGAGACTTCCCTATAAAGACACTTAGCATAAGTCAAGTTTCATGAATATGTAATGGATTCCAGTTTACATTAGTTATGCCATTAAATAAAACATTATCTCAAAAGAAAATTTGACTTATGATCCCCACAAAGATCCATTAAAGCGAAATTTAGAGTTCTGGCAGAGAAGAAGTAAAATTCTTCTCATGTTGATTGATGTCTTCATCACAGATGAGCATGGCATAAAGGGTTGAGGTGGTACCCCTCCGTCATCCATTATCTGGTACACAAACTCATCTAAGTAGGAAAAGACGTTTTACATCGTTGGGTTTGCTGCTACTTAATTTGTAAATATCCAAGGTTAAGGAACAGAAAACATTCTGGTTTTCAGGATAAAATTAAAATCCATTCATCTTTCTTCTAAGAGATGAAAATTATAAAGATATAATACCAAAATATAAAGCCTATAATTAGGTGAAATGCCTAGACTTGGCCAAAACAGAGATGATTGCTAACAGCTACACAGGAGTCATGTAGGCAAATCCACCCCAAATGCAATCATAGCTGAGACTAAAATCTCAGTGTTCTCAGTTTTGTCCTTATTGCCTCCCAGGTCTTGTGACAGGTGTATGTGTCCACCTTGGACTCCAGTGCAGCCGTTAGGAAAGAACTCAAACCTCTGCAAAAAGACTCAGCTTCGGTTTCTTTCCTTCTCTTTCTTTCTTTCTTTCTTTCTTTCTTTCTTTCTTTCTTTCTTTCTTTCTTCCTTCCTTCCTTCCTTCCTTCCTTCCTTCCTTCCTTCCTTTCTTTCTTTCTTTCTTTCTTTCTTCCTTTCTTAAATCGATTCTTTATTCAGGTAACAAGTTGGTTCTGCTCACAGCATTGTAGGAAACATCAAAAGACCACCCTGGACAGGGACTATCAGTACAGTCTCACCAGGGGACCGGTTAACAGTGACCCAGTTGTATTCTTCATTCCCCAGCTTTTAACAACCCCCAAGCCCCAGAAAAGGGACAAGTAGCTTTTAACACCATCATGTGAAGCACTTTAACTTACAAGACTAAAATCTAAAGAATAAATAAAATATATTGTGGCGGTAATTCCTTTTAGAGCAAAAATCAGGTGCACAAGAAATCAAGTGATCAGGAAAGCTGTCTGCATTCAAATGTGTGGCTCCCCAGAAACAGCCTCAGCAAAATGATACAGAAAATACCTTGGCTTCAGTTTCCATATCAGAAAAAGTATTACCAATCCTCCTTCCCACCTCCCCACCTCCCCACCTCCCCACTTCCCCACCTCCCTACCTCCAGCTGCTTATGCCCTTTCACCCTGACCTCCCAGGAGTGCCCACTGCACACTGGCCACACATCATGGTACTTATCCCACTACAGCTTGATTTCACAGATCTCAAAACAGTATTCACATTTTTTTCTAGTTGTGGTGGTTCTATTGTAGGCAACCACCTCTATAGCTAAAAGATGTAGTAGTTGGAGGCAATTTACACTTCTCTGCCTACAAACAGAGACACCCCATTCTACTTTACCGTGGGAAAGTTGAGTCCAGGTAAGAGCATCAGGAAGACTGCTTTTCTCCAAGGAAAGAAAACCTTTAATATTTAACATAATAAACTCAGATATTTTTTCACTTCACGTATCTGTTTTCTTTGCAAATATACTGCAAATGGGTTTCTTTGCCAAAAACAGAATCCAGGCATGGAAGGCAATAGTTTTAATAAACATGTAGAATAAGCACACACACACACACACATACACACAAATAAACACACACACATACAGACACACAAAGAGAAACATACACTGATGCACACACAGACACACACATATACATACACACAAAGATACACACAGAGACATACATGATACAAGCACAGATACACACAGATACACAGAGATATACACACACACATAGTAAGAGAGAGAGTATGTCTCCCACCATGATGAAATAAGAATACCAAACCTACCTGATCGTTAGAAATCGTAAGCAATATTTTTTAAAAGCCTTTTGTATGCTTGTATGAGGCCTTTCTTTTTCATGAAAGGGTTACTGTAGAATAAATTAAAACGTTTACATGTAGGAAATGAAAATGACCAAGTTAATCTGGATCTAATGAGAAACAATGACCAGATCATCATAAAGATGCGACTAGAGATAAACACTGAATTGACAACGGCAATGTGATCATAGTTATCATAATAAGCAGCATAGACAAAGCAATGTCCATGGTGTCCTGACTCAAAATGGTCAGCACAGGCACAGAGAAGTTTCTGGTGGCATGACTTGTATGAACCTTTGGTAATGGCTAATCAATCCTGGTGTTTCAGACATAAAATAGATAAGAAGTCTACTGTATAACGATTTGATCTGTATAAGGAAAAAAAATTCCCAAACAAGTAAAAGAAAGACTCCATTAGATAATGGCAAAAGGAAATCTCTGCTCATTAACCAATTTCCAATCTTGAGCCAAATTACAGACCCAGAACCCCTTGAATAAAAGGGATGGCCATGTTACCCCGAGGAAGGACCTTGATAAAATGCCTGAGAATGCTAGTGTTGGCTTTTCTCCTGTCCTTTTCCAGAGAAGCATATAGTCTTTTACAAGGGTAACTGTATACTAGGGGAAAAAACAATCAGAACTCCTGGGGTCTTCTAGATACTGATTCTGACATTGATTCCAGGAGACCCCAGAAAACACTGTGGCCTCCTGTTAAAGTAGGGGCTTATGGAGGTCAGGTAATTGTGGAGTTTTGCCTAAAGTCTGACTCACAGTAGGTCCAGTGCCTCCCTGAACCCATTCTGTTGTTATTTCTCCAGTCCCAGAATGTATAATTAGGATAGATACACTTAGAAGTTGGCAGAATTCTTAGTTTGGTTCCCTGACCTGTGGAGTGAGATATATTATGATTGAATAGCTAAATGGAAGCCTTTAGAGCTGCCTCTGCCAGGAAAAAAGGGTAAGTCAAGAACAGTGTTGTAGGGGGGAGGGGGGGACTTTTGGGATAGTATTGGAAATGTAATTCAGGAAAATACATAATAAAAAAAAAACAATTATACAATCTAACTACATGAAAAATAAAAATAAAAAAGAATTGCTCCATCAAAAAAAAAAAAAAAAAAAAAAAGAACAGTGTTGATTACATCTTTAGAGGAATTGCAGAAATTAGTGCCACCATCAAAGACCTAAAAGATGCAGGGTGATGGGTTCTCACCACATCTCCCTTTAACTCTCCTCTATGGCCAGTGCAGAAGACAGGTGGGTTGTGGAAAATGAGAGTTGACTATTGAAAACTCAGTCAAGTAGTGATTCAAATTGCATCTACTGTACTAGATGTGGTGTCCTTCCTTGAACAGATTGACACATCTCCAGGTACATGGTGTGTAGCTATTGATCTAGGTAACGCATTTTTCTTGATACCTATCCAAAAGGACCACAGAATCCCAGCAGTATACCTTTACAGTCCTACCTCAGGGATATAGTAGCTCTCCAACCCTGTGTTATAACTTAATTCAAAGCCATTTCTTTTGTCTCTTCCAAACAACAACATATTGATGATATTATGATGATTTATGCTTTTTAGACTGAATGAGCAGAAGATAGCAACCACTGTGGACTTGTTGGTAACAAATATGTCTACCAGAGGATGGGAAATAAATCCAACAAAAATTCAAGGGCCTTCTACTTCAGCGAAATTCTTAGAATCCAGTGGTGTGGGGCATGCAGAGACAGTCCTTCTAAGGTGAAGGATAAGTTATTACACCTGACCCCTTCTATCACCAAGACAGAAGCACAATGTTTAGAGTGTCTGTTTGGACTTTGGAGACAGCTCATTTCTCATTTGAGTGTGTTATTTAGGACTATATACCAAGTAGCTCGAAAAAATTCTAGCTTTATGTGGGACCTGGAACAAAAGAAGGCTCTTCAATAAGTCTAGGCTGATGGTCTGGTGTGTGTGTGTGTCTGTGTGTGTGTGTGTCTGTGTGTGTGTGTCTGTGTGTATGTATGTCTGTGTCTATGTGTGTCTGTGTGTGTGTCTGTGTCTATGTGTGTCTGTGTCTATGTGTGTCTGTGTCTATGTGTGTCTGTGTCTATGTGTTCTGTGTCTATGTGTGTCTGTGTCTATGTGTGTGTGTGTTTATGTGTGTGTGTGTCTATGTGTGTGTGTGTCTATGTGTGTCTGTGTCTATGTGTGTGTGTTTATGTGTGTGTGTGTGTCTATGTGTGTGTGTGTGTCTATGTGTGTCTGTGTCTATGTGTGTCTGTGTCTATGTGTGTCTATGTCTATGTGTACTTGCCCCATATGCTTACTAGACTCTTACGGACTGTTGTTTCCTCATGCCTGAATTCTGCTTTTGACAAAGAATCCCATTTGTGGTGTACTGACAAAGGTAACATAGGGAATGAGAAAAATATCTGGATTTATTATACTAAACTTTAAAGTTTTGTTTCCTTGGAGAAAAGCAATCCTCCTGATGCTGATCTCAGATCCAGCAGACAGGATGTCTGTGGCAGATAGAGGTGCTTTTTGGATATTTTCAGAAGCCCCTGGAGGTGAATACAAGAGACCTTTGGGTTTTGGGAGCAAGACTCTACTATCACCTGAAGACAATTATTCTCCCTTTGAGAGACAGCTTTTGGCCTGCTATTATACCTTAGTGAAAACTGAATATGTGAAAGTCTGCCACCAAGTGACCATGTGGTTTGAGCTGCCTATCATGAGTGTAAAGTAAGACATTCACAGCACTATTCCACTACTGAATAGGAATAATAGATATAGCATTAATATTAATATATTAACTACTAATGTGATTGTGTGTGTGTGTGTGTGTGTATCCAAGCCTCAGCAAGTTCTGAAGGCACAAGCAAGTTACACAAATACCCAAATGCCTATGGTTTCTACTCATATTACAATGTTATCTGCTGACACACATGCAGTTTAGCCTCATGTGGTATTCTCTATGATGAGTTGACTAAGGAATAAAAACAAGGGCCTGGTTTACTGATGGTTGTTCATGTGATATAAGCATCATCCAGAAGTGGACAGCTGAAGCATTACAGTCTCTTTGTGGGACAACCCTAAAAGATACTGGTAACGGAAAAATCTTCATATTAGGTAGAATTAGGCATACATGCCAACATGTTCATTTTGTTTTGAAGGAAAAATGGCCATGTTCACTGATTCACGGGACATAGCCAATGGACTGGCTAGATGGTCAGTGACTTGGAAAGAGCATGATTGGAAAGTTAATGAGAAAGACATCTGGAGAAGTACATGGATAGATCTCTCCAAATGGGTGAAAGATGTGAAGATGCTGTGTTCCATGTAAATGCTCATCAAAAGGAGACTTCAGCTGAGAAGTCTGTCAGTAATTAATTAGGTTGACCCATTCTATGGAGAGCCTTTCCCCCAAGTCATTATATCGCTGCCCAATGGCTCCATAAACAAAGTGGCCATGGTGGCAGAGATGGAGATTATGCATGGGCTCAACAACATGAACTTGCATGCACCAAGGCTAAACTGGTAACAGCTGCTTCTTAGTGCCAGGTCTGCCAATATTAGAAACCAACATTGATCTCCAGATATGGCATCATTTCCTGGGGTGACCAACTAGTGACCTAGTTGCAGGTTGACTACAATGGACCACGTCCTCCATGGAAAGGGCAATGGTTTGTCCTTACTGGAGTAGATACTTTTTCTTGTTATGGATTTGCCTTTTCTTCATCTAATGCTTCTACCAAAACCACCATCAATGGACTTACAGAAGACCGTATCCACCATCATGCTATTTGATGCGGTATTGCTTCTGATCAAGGAACTCATTTCATAGTCAGATAAGTGTGACAGTGGACCCATGATTATGGAATCCATTGGTCTTACCATGTTCTCCACCATCCTCAAGTAGCTGGCCTGATAGAAAGATGGACACAGTTATAGTGAGTTATAGTGACAATTAGGTAGCAGCAACCTGGAGGCCTAGGCAGGTTTTCCAGAAGATAGTATACCCTTTGAATCAGCATCCAATATATGGTATTTTTTTTGTTCATAGCCAGGGTCCATGAGTCCAGGAATTAAGAGATGGAAGAGGGAACTATTCCACTCACTATCACCCCTATTGGCCCCTAAAGAAATGTTTGCTTCCTGTTCTTGAGACTTTAAATTCTGCTAGCGCACGCCTTTAATCCCAGCACTCGGGAGGCAGAGGCAGGCGGATTTCTGAGCTCGAGGCCAGCCTGGTCTACAAAGTGAGTTCCAGGACAGCCAGGGCTATACAGAGAAACACTGTCTTGAAAAACAAAAAACAAGCAAACAAACAAACAAAAAGAGTTTTATTCCAAACTGGAGAGCATTTCTGCCATCCATACAACAATTATTTGATTGCACTAGAAACTCAGATTCTCTACGCCCACTTTTGAATCCTGATGCCCTTAGGACAATAGTCTAAGAAACAAACAATAGTGTTAGGAGGAGTGATTGATCCAAATTACCAAGGGGAAACTGGACTGCTTTTCCACAAAGGAGGCAAGAAAGATTACGTCTGGGGTACAGGAGATCTGTTAGGGTATCTCTTGTTGCTACCATGTCCTGTGATTAAAATCAACAAGAAACTACAACAGCCTAATTCAGACATGATGACAAAGGGCACGAACCCATCTGGAATGAAAGTATAAAAGTATGGGTCACTCCTCCAGGGAGAAGCCAACATCTGCTGAGGTACTTGATGAGAGTAGAAGAAACACAGAATGGGTAGTAAAGAAAAGCAGTTATAAATACCAGCGAAGGCCATGTGACCAGTTGCAGAAATGAGGATTATAATTAATGTGACTGTCTCTGTCTTATTTTAAGACTGTGTTTGTACAGATGTTCATGATTTTTTTTTTATTTTTCATCATGTAATGTAACATCCATTAAAATAGTATCAGTGATCACCATATTTAAGTTTGATATAATAAAAGGGGCATTGCCACATATTCTAAATGTATAATATGTTTGAGATTGTACAAGGGGTAGTTTAATCATGTTAGGGATAATTATGACCTATTTACTGTTATTATTTGGAAACTAAGCATGACATAAGGAGATATGATTGTGTGTCAAATTGACAAAGGGTTGACTTGTGATGGCTATTCTTGGTTATCAATTTGACTACATCTGGAATTAACAAAACCCAAATGTCTGGGATACCTATGAGGGATTTTTTTTTTTAACTAAATCAATTAGAAGTGAGAAGACCCACTTCTTTTTTCTTTTAAAACATTTTTATTAGATATTTTCTTCATTTACATTTCAAATGCTATCTTAAAAGTCCTGTATACCCTCCCCCCACAATGCTCCCCAACCCACCCACTCCTGCTTTCTGGCCCTGGCATTCCCCTGTACTGGGGCATATAATCTTCACAAGACCAAGGGCCTCTCCTCGCAATGGCGGCCTACTAGGCCATCTTCCGCTATATATGCATCTAGAGACACGAGCTCTGGGGGTACTGGTTAGTTCATATTGTTGTTCCACCTATAGGGTTGCAGATCCCTTCAGCTCCTTGGGTAATTTCTCTAGGTCCTCCATTGGGGGCCCTGTGTTCCATCCAATAGATGACTGTGAGCATCCACTTCTGTATTTGCCAGGCACTGGCATAGCCTCACAAGAAACAGGTATATCAGGGTCCTGTCAGCAAAATCTTGCCAGCATGTGCAATAGTGTCTTCATTTGTTGGCTGATTATGGGATGGATCCCCAGGTGGGGCAGTCTCTGAATTGTCCTTCCTTCTGTCTCAGCTCCAACCTTTGTCTCTGTAACTCCTTCCATGGGTATTTTGTTCCCCATTCTAAGGAGGAACTAAGTATCCACACTTTGGGGGAAAACCCACTTCTAATTCAGATCTTTAATGTGGGAAGATGTACCTTTACTCCACGTCTCCTGTAATCTGGACCACATCTTCTGCTAGCAACCCCTAAAGAGATAAGGGAAGAAGAATGCTGGCTTTCTCTTTGCCTGCTTGCTCTGATTCTCACTAGCAAGCCTGGTCCTTCACTGGCATTAGAACTTAATTCTTCAGAAATCCAGTGTATACTGAAGACCAGCTGAGACATCTAGACCTGGACTGTCCATTCTTAGACAGCCATTGTTGAACTAGCTGGACCATACCCTGTAATTCTAATAAGTCCCCTTTCCACATATCGAGAGATTCATTCCATATGTTCTATTCCTCTGGAGAGTTCTAACTAATAGACATTGCTTCTGTCAAATGGAAATTACAGTTTTGTTCCAGATATTTGGTTTTAGAGATATAATTAATGTTTTCCACTGTAGCCATGTTTAATTATATATGCCTCAAAGAGATTACCAGTTGCCTCTGAAAGTTCACTGTAAACTATGTTGGCATTTTAATAAGGTGTGGTACTGTGCATGAGGAAGCCACGAAGCCCAGAGATATCTGAGTTAATTTGTCAATGTTAGATCTTAAGAAATTGCTGCAGGCTTCCTGGCATATGCAAAAATCACATTCTCTTCACAAGCACAAACTAAAGCCAAATGGCAGGGTACCCTAGAACATTTTTAGTTTATTATTTTTAATGATATGGCACTTATTCTGACCAGTCTTACTGCAGGTAAAATTTTGGGGGGTTAGTGGATGAATAATAACTCGTAACCTTTCTTCAGAATACAGTTGCCTCGAATATAAAAATGTAAGAATGAATAAAGAGGAAAACATAAACATAGAACTTTATCTAGTTTCTAAGAAACAAAGTGTTCATACCACAGTATTATACCACAGAGGTGATTTTTATTCTTTGCCTAAAATATAATAGAGACCATAAAATTATTCATAAAATAAACTGAGCCATCATTTATCAATGATACCAGACATTTAAAATATTTAACTCATTTACTGAATATATCCACTGAGAGGAAAAATTATACATTCCATTGCAATATTCAACATCATTTTTTCCATTTTTTTTTTTACTGAAACAAACACATTAAAATCCCATTCCATTAAAGGCAAACAGCACTATACATCTGGGGGAAGAAACTTCCGTTGGCTTGCTTTACATATACTTTAGTATATGAGAAGGAACCATGTGAAGAAGGGTAAAATTCCTAATAGTTTGTAAAATAGTATTTCTTTGAAATATTTGTATGCCTAAAGAAGACCCAGATATAGAACCTACTATCTAGCAAAGCAAAGACATCCCTTCATGTCCATGGAAACGCAAGAGGAAATGGTTAGGAAGTAACAGTAAAATGTCAGGAGGGCTTCCTTCTGTTTTGCTGGAGATTTTAACTGCTTTGCTGCGGCTTTGCTGTGGAAAGGTTTAACTAGCAGAAGTCTTGCCTTGATTAAGAGAAGGCTGATGGCACAAATGCCTTGCCCAGTGCAGGTGGCTAAGCTGCTGCTGCCACACTGCTCTGCTGACCATTATGCAGAAGCATCTGGTAGTCAAGGACCTGCTCCTGCTAGTATCTGCCGTTGCTATGAGACCACAGGTAGTTAAGAGAGAGGAATGGGCAGAGATGTTCTTCAGGAATGTAGAAAGCTGTCTGAGAAATAAGTCTATAGAAATTAAAATGCACCCCGGAGCTCTTGACTCTAGCTGCATATGTATCAAAAGATGGCCTAGTCGGCCATCACTGGAAAGAGAGGCCCATTGGACACGCAAACTTTATATGCCCCAGTACAGGGGAATGCCAGGGCCAAAAAGGGGGAGTGGGTGGGTAGGGGAGTGGGGGTGGGTGGGTATGGGGGACTTTTGGTATAGCATTGGAAATGTAAATGAGCTAAATACCTAATAAAAAATGAAAAAAAAAAAGAAATTAAAATGCTACCTTCACACCTTGGTGTCTTCACATACATCACAAACATTCCCCAGGCAGGCACTCTTTCCATCCTGTAGATTTTGCTCTTACTTCAAGAATAACATACGTTAAAAGAGAGAGGGAGAGAAGAGCAGAATAGCACACATGATACTCTGTGTTATTGCTTGTGTACTTTTTTGCCTTTCCTAGCAACCATTGGGTTTCTCAAGGGATCACCGGTCTATAATTCATCATCTCTCTGGAACCTTCAAAAAGAATCTTGCACACATTTGCTTACTACATACTGGATGGTTGAATAGTCAACATGAATAATCAAGTAAAAGAATTAGTTTTACAGTACCCATAGGGTAGAGTCCTTACACTCATCCTTGTTACTCAGGATGTTCATGCTAGGAGGAGCTTGGAATTACTCATAGGTAGAAGAGAACTAAGCCTAATGGAATTTAAACCCCAGCTTCAGCATGTGTGGTCTATGAAGTGTGACCGAATTACATCTGCATGTTTCTTCATACATAAAATGAAGTTAATGGTAAACTGATCAGGTAACACAAGCGATGAAGGCTTTGACTACATAGTACCAAATGTATAAGGAGTCACTTAAATACCCACATTTAAAGCACAGGCTGTAAGAATAATGGTGATTAATTCTTTATATTTGCTTGAACTTGTATTTCATTTTTAGGGTCTAAAATTCCATGAAAGGCAGATGCTACAATAACAACAACAAAGCCTTCTCTATCCAGTGAATTGTCCATGAAATACCTGCATGAAATGAGTCACTATCAGATCAAGGGGCTGTAGTTGACACGAATGAACATTTATTGACTTTGGCTGTAGTTGTCCAGTTAGACAACTCTACTGTTTATATGCCCCTCTGCATCGCCTCTCCCCAACTCTCCAAATCCTTTCAAGAACACAATAAAATGGTAAGCTATATCCCAGGAGAAACTTAACATTTCTTGTTGTTGTTCAAGAGACTATTTCAAAATTCCTATAATTTCAGAGCATTGTAATATTCTTGTGCCTGAGAGAAAAATGTGGCTCTTATTTTTAATAACTGAAATAAGAGAAACCCAGCCTAAAGTTATCTGTCTTATGAAGAAATATTCAACCAGGACTTGGATCGTGCTAGCCCTGGGTCTGGATCTGTTTTAACCAGGCAGCATCAACCACTGTGAGCCAAGCTGTGCTTCTTTATGAAATGAGCAACAGCCCTGCTATTTGTATATCACATAGCTTTCAGGCACATCAAATGATACCATGTGCCTGCAATGGTTTCAGAGAACATGAAGCAGTTATTCACATATTTACTGCCGTCGACCTCATTGAAGAGTCTTGCTTTTAAAGCATGGACATAAACAAATGATTCCATGGTATGCTTTGGATGAAACCTTCCTCAATTAGAGCAAAGATCACTCACTCTCCAAGTAATCTGCCATAGTTGTGTTAATTTAACAAATGAAGAACGTGCAACATAGAAACTCCCTCAGTTATTCTTATGGCTGCAGTGTGAGATGGGAGCTTCTGCATTCAGAAATCAAACCTTCTGTTCATCGCCCAAATCACTGAATGAGGCTCTCTTCTGCTTTGTGTTTGGAGACATAAATCCAGCAGGGATACGCCAGTACAAACATGCCTCCTTTGTTCTCAGAAGTGAGTTTCTTGAATATTAAATCCAGTATAGGTAGCATCAAAGATTGAAAACTTTTCCTCCTTCCTCCTTGAGGGCATCCTATCTCCAGAGGGGGTGTGTAGGATATACAGACGTTATGAAAGAATTCCTAGTGTCTCTTCCTAACAACTCAGCTGTAATTGAGCTGTGCTGGTGAGACCAGCGATAGTCCACATTGTCTTCTCGAAAAAACAGAAGCAGCTGAGAGCTCAAGAGAAAGTGCCAGCAGCTACCTTCTAGCAGTAGTCATTAGTCTTCCTAATAACTGAGCTGTAATTGAGCTGTGCTGGTGAGTCCGGGGAAAGTCCACATCGTCTTCTCGAAAAATAGAAGTAGCTGAGAGCTCAAGAGAAAGTGCCAGCAGCTACCTTCTAGCAGTAGTCATTAACCAGCGTCTCAGGCTGAATGTGCCACCCACTGGCAGGCACACTAGTGTTTCCATCTTTAACAAGGAGTCTGCTTTTAGTCTTTGAACACCACCAGGGACAGATAATTAACATGTTGACTGATTAATGGTTAATAATCAGGTTTGCTGTCAGAGATAATCATTCAATCATGATTAACATGACTCCTTATCTTCATTAGAGTCATTAGAACTGTTAACAGATAAAATGTGGTTGTATTCACACAATTTGCACCTCATAATACAGACCTTTCAACAGCGCCCTGAAATAAACATCTAGAACAGAACTGAAAACTAAAGAAATTAATTCAACAAATTAATATTTTCCTCAGAGTTAAAAATCATTGAACTCTAGGACTGTGCATATTAGTCCTTTTAGGTAGAGGATGGAAGTATTAAAATTCTCATGTACGTATATCTTTGTCTAAATGTAAAAAAGACCTTACCATCACCATGGATCAGAAGAAGCAGAGATGAGTGCTGTCTACAAAAAAGCCCCTCCTACTCCACAAGCAGGTCCTCCCAGCTCAGTCAAAACTTCCTGGAAAACTCATGTAGGCACACTGAGAGGCATGTTTCCATGATTCTTATAAATAAAATCAAGTTGACCATAAAATGGTCCATCACAGAAAGGATTGGGGACCTATGATTTAATGAATAGTTTCTGTTTGGATGACAAAAATATTCTAGACATGGGAATTGTGGTGACTATATAACAGTGTAGAGGACCTAATACCACTGATTTGAACATACAAAGACAAAATGAATGGAAAATACTTGTGTTTTATTGTGTATTATTCACTGGGGTAAAATAGATCCATGCTCCATATTCCCATCATATCCCCTTTCCCATTCTCTGTGGAGCACACAGAGGGAGATGAGGGAAGTGAAGAGTCCTCTCTGTAGAAAGCTGATGGGACATTCCATTCTACTTGAAATAAAACCCTAATTTTTTTGAGGGAGGCTGTAGATCTCAATTCTCTGTTCTTATTCCTTTCCCTTCTCTCTTTCTCCAAGACCTTACTGTGCCCCAAATCTGCAAAACACACTCCAGCTAGAAGACCCTTTGCATTTCCTTCCCTCAATTTGAAAGTCTCTTAGATCCAGAGTCTAATGGTGCCTGTACTGGCTGGTTTTATGTGTCAGCTTGACACAGCTGGAGTTATCACAGAGAAAGCAGCTTCAGTTGAGGAAGTGCCTCCATGAGATCCAGCTGTGGGGCATTTTCTCAATTAGTGATCAAGGGGGAAAGGCCCCTTGTGGGTGGGACCATCTCTGGGCTGATAGTCTTAAGTTCTATAAGAGAGCAGGCTGAGCAAGCCAGGGGAAGCATGCCAGTAAAGAACATCCCTCCATGGCCTCTGCATCAGCTCCTGCACCCTGACCTGCTTGAGTTCCTGTCCTGACTTCCTTTGGTGACAAACAGCAATGTGGAAGTGTAAGCTGAATAAACCCTTTCCTCCCCAACTGCTTCTTGGTCAAGATGTTTGTGCAGGAATAGAAACCCTAACTAAGACAGTGCCTGTCTTATCTACAGAGCTAGCCTACTCAAATGTCACCTTCTCAAAGGCATCCCTGGCTCTCAGGCTGTTAGCACTTCCTTCACCCCTGCCAACTCATTTTAAATCCTCAAACTTTACTTTAACTTATTCTTTTTTTTTTTTACTTTAACATCTTCAAAACATTTGTTTTATTTAAAATTATTGATTAGTTGATTTTAAAATTAGGTATTTTCTTCATTTACATTTCCAATGCTATCCCAAAAGGGTTGATTTTTTTTTCTTATCCAAATTTATAACTACATTCAGGACAGAAATTGTAGACACATGGAGCAGTTTTCAGGTATCTTGTAACAAATGTTTGAGTAACTTAGCTCTAGACCTTTTGAAACAGGGACCTTTAAAGACAACCCAGCTTGTATTAACTGAGGCGTATGTGAAGTAGATTAGCAGTGCCCTTTCCAGTCAATACACACACACACACATGCACAGACACACACACACACACACACACACACACACACACACATGCACACACACATACATACACAGAAGGGTGGAGAGAGAGAGAGAGACTCTAGACAGAGAGACAGAGAGACAGAGAGATGGAGAGAGAAGGAGAGAGAAAGCGAGAGAATGAATGAGAATGCTCTGAGGCATTACTGGGGATACCCAAAGATGTCAAGCATACAAGTACTTACCACAAATACCTAAGAGATGAACAACTCTCAACCAGACCCCAACTTTACCAGGGAGGAAGAGAACAGTCAGTAGAGTCCTGAAAATGTCTGGAGAGGCACTGCTGGCATCTGTCTCAGCCCTGTTCAATTCTATTCCTATCTGACATTTTAGTGCATCACATAAACTCCTGCCAATTTCCTCCCTAGCCCTCTCCCATGCTCGGCTAGGTTGATTACATCTGTGCTTGGTCTAACTGGAATGCTATTAATCCATAGGCGGCCTCCTACTGTAGACGTGAAAAGTGGATTCGGTAGATCGTTGATTTAACTATGAGTTTCCATCTAAGTGGCCAGATTCTGTTCTTGAGGATTGTGTTGACTTTTCCTGTACTAACTAATTGTAATGTTATATCTCTCCTTGCCACGAAAGACCTACAGTTTGCTTCAGACTTTCCCATAAATATGTCATACCTAACATATATCTATTCAAGTATCTGGGAAGATGTACATCTAACTCTTTTTTGTTTGTTTGTTTGTTTTTAGATTATATTTCTTCCTTCCCTTTCCTCCCTCCACTCACTCACTGTCCTTCAGTTTCAAGTCCTCCTTCTCATTAATTCTTATTGCAAGGGTATATGTATTTACATATAAATTCTTAAATAGAACCTACTCTGTTGGTATGTTACTTGTATATATTTTCAAAGCTTACAGTTTGGCATTGGATAACCTATTGATGTGTTCTTCCCTGGGAAAAACCATCTCCCCTGCTCTGGGCTTTCCTCAGTTATGCATATTTCTCTGAGTCAAGGTCTTGTGGGCTTTTCCCCATGCAGTTTGGCATGTCCCTTCATAGTGATGACCTCTAAAGAGAAGATTGGGATTGAGAAATGCAGCACTGTGGGTAAGGTCTTCCTGGTTTCAAGTCACACGCAGCTGAAGTCTTCTCAGTTATTACAGTAAAAATGTCACTTGTGGTCTATTTTTAGAGGGAAGACAATGGAAGATAGATAAACTGTTCTGTATTTCCCCTCCATGGCTTTGATTGATATTTTTGTAGAAGGTTTTGTTGTTGTTGTTGTTGTTATTGTTGTTGTTAGCTGAGTGGGATGTATCTCATCTATTTTCTATTGTCAAATTGCCTGAAAGTCTGTATGGGAAAGAACAGTATTAAAAACTCTATTCTTAGTTTAGTTGAATATTTGAAGATAATATTTGGGATTTGGGATCTGAGATACCAAATCATCCAGTTCTCAGAGTAGTGTGTTGGTGCAGATTGAGTCAAAAGACCACAACTGATAATGTAACATTCTTCTCAAGTCAAGGGACACAGAGGGAATGAAAACAGGAAGCAAGGAAGGAAGGAAAGAAGGGAGGGAGGGAAGGAGGAAGTAAAAAAAGGAAGAGAGTGAGGAAGGAAGGAAGGAAGGAAGGAAGGAAGGAAGGAAGGAAGGAAGGAAGGAAGGAAGGAAGGAAGGGAAGCAGAAGGAATGAAAATGTGATGTTTTGAATAGGAATGGCACCCATAGGTTTATGTTCATATACTTGAACTCTTGGTCATTGGGAAGTGGCACTAATGGACAAGGATTAGGAAGTATGGCTCTGTTGGGTTACGTGTGGCCTTGTTGGAGAAAGTGTGCCACAGAAAGCAGGCATGAGTTTCAAATGTTCAAACCAGGCCTATTGTCTCTTGTCTTCCTGATGCCTGCAGATCAGGATGTAGAGCTCTCAGCTTCTTCTCCAGCATCATGTTTGCCTTGTGCTACTATGTTCCCCTCCATGATGACAATGGACTGAAACTCTGATACTATATGCAAGCCCCAATTATATGATTCCCTTTATAAGAGTTGGCTTTTCGAATTCCTTGGCGCTCGCCTTCTTCTCTAGGTCACTCTTCACCAGCTGCATTTTGAGATCCTCAATTTCTTCTTTATAGGGCACAGCTCCTGAAGCAATTTTGTTCTTTGAGGTCAGTTGTTCAGCTCCTGATGCAACATGAGGACGCTCACTGTCCCGTGTGGAAGGCTGCACAGCAGGATGGAGATGCACAACAGACTGGAAGGCGGTCAGTGTCTGGTAGACTTCAGATAGTTGTTCAGTTGTTTCTTTCAGTGACTTCAGGTAGTTTTCCAATTCTTTGGATCTGGCAGAACTTCTTTCCGTTGATTCATTTATCATGGCAGTGATTCTGCTGTGATAAAAGTTATTCACAAGCCCAATGCTTTTGGTTTCTTTCTGGATGGTACTCTTAAGATTTTCTTTATCAAAAAGAGTGTTTAGCCATTTTCCCAAAAACTCTGTTATTTCTTTCCTATAACTTAATACTTGTTGGACTTCAGTTTTTATGGTGAGGAAGTCATTTTCTGAAAAATCTTTGAGCATTTCCTCAATATGGAGGTCCATCTCCTGGCTCAATTTGATCTGTAAATCTCTGGATGGAATACTTTAAGTCTGCGAAAGGCTGTGGATTTTAATTTGCAGTTCATTCTGCTTTTCCACTTCCTGAATAAAAGCCATTTCAAATTTATTGATGAACTCATGTTGCTCTTCCTTTATCCTTGCAATGGAGCTTAACACATACCTAAGTCTCTTGAGGACTCTGTGGAACTCCAAGGAACATCTCTGGTTTGCAGTAAGAGGCTTTTCAATCTCTTTGGTTTATGTGTACAGAAGTGAGGGCTTTGTTCTTACAGTAAAAAAAATCTTTTAGAGAAAATTCTTTCTCTAAAAGCCACTGTTGAGCATCAAGAAGAAATGATAAGGCTACTGAGAGAAAATCTTAGAGGACATCACAGGCCCAGGATACCTCAATGATACCAGAACAAGACTCTCAGCTTCTGAGTAAACCTCTAACCTGTGGAGGTGGCAGTGGAATTGTACAAAGCACAAAAGCTCTTATTTTGAAAAGTGAATATAAAAGGATGGGAAGTGAAATTTCTAAGTTAAAGCAGCAAAATGAGCAGCTAAGAAAGCAAAATAATCAACTATTATATCTTGGTTATTCTAAGTTTCTGGGCTAATATCCACTTATCAGTGAGTACATATTGTGTGAGTTCCTTTGTGATTGGGTTACCTCACCCAGGATGAAAGAACTCTTAAAAGAGACAGTTACAGAGAAACAACTTGTGAGAATTCTCCAAAATCTCCTAAAGTGAATCGGACAGATTCTAAAAGGAGAATACAACTTCTCAATGCAGGGCACAAAATCTCCAGGATCCTGTGCCAAAAGATTCCCCAAAATCATGTTTTTTTGATAACCAGTCAAAGTCTCTTCCAGCACCTCAACCGATCAGCTATTTTGACAACTCCAGTTTAGGACTGTGCCCAGAACCCGATGAAGTAGAGAATGTGGAGCCTAAGACAGGCCTCTGTCATGCTTCCTTGGGAAAAGATGTGTCCCAGTGCAAAGCGCAGTAGATGCCCCCATCAGAGCAGAGCACCCTTGGATGGCTTTCCTCGTGTGTCCACACTGACAAAGATGATGCAATCCAACTTAGTTTCAGTCTAATTTCCACTTTAGAAGACAGTGGAACAAGAAACTGATTGATTGCAGTGACTTAGAACGCTGGTGGCAGTTCCTTCTGCTTGCATCTGTGACATTCCAGACGCTGAACTGTTGATTATTTATTTTTATACATTGCAAAGAATAAAGGTCTTGAAGGAAAAAAAAAAAGAGTTGCCTTGATTGTGGTGTCTCTACAGAGCAATAGAACACTAACTAAGACAGAGAGAAGAGGGAAGAGGAGGAGGAGGAGGAGGAGGAAGAGGAGGAAGAGGAAGAGGAGGAAGAGGAGGAAGAGGAGGAGGAGGAAGAGGAGGAGGAGGCTGCAGGCTGACACAAACTGAGATGCTTCTCGGAATCTTTACTCATAACCAACCAACCAACCATTGCCACCACCACCACCACAACATAATATAACTATGGTGTACACAGCTATAACTCCTCCAACCATAAGATCAGGAGTTCAAGGACTGTCTTGGCTACATGACAAGGGTAAGACCAGCCTGGGTCTCATAAGACCCTGTCTCAAAATGAGAGAAAATAAAATAAATCCATAAAAATGAAAATGAGAACAAAATATAAACAGAGCAAAAAATAAGGACATTACTCTGAAACAATAATTCAAACCTCAGGAAAAACACGTTTTGGAGAAAAATATCTTCAGAAAATATTTCAAAAAGCCAAGGTCAGCTCTTACATGGGGCTCAGACTATTGGTTTCAAGCCAGTCTGTACTGGCATGCATTTCTTCATCAGAGTCTTCTTTGAGTGGAGAATAGGCTGGCACCCGTTTGCTCTGACTTTTTCTCCATTTTCTGCATGAAATGGGATTCCCAGCCTGTATTACACACAGCCCAACCAAGATCCTCAGCTAGCTGAGTTAAAAAGTATCCCATGCTCACACACAGCACTCACCCTGTCACCCCCTCTTCTCTGGCTGTAAGGTACTGTGTTTCATCCCTGCTCCCACCTCACTCTGTCTGAGGTTGTAATCATCCTTCCAAATCTCTCTCACTAGGGTCCGAAGTGGTCAGGAGTCAGGCGGGAGGTGACAGGAGTCAGGATTTAGAGGGAAGTCTGCGGTTCCTCAAGGCAACCTTTCCACAGTGCTAGGGATTGAAGAGATTTCTTTGCATTTTTGGTACTGAATCCTGCGTGGGTAATCAAGGGCCTTTTATGGAAAAGGGCTGAAGAAGAGAGAATGGAAGGTCGTGGTTACTTTGATGGCTTTAGATGCAGCCAGAATCAACTGTGAGGAGAAGATTTGCATTTTCTCCTGCATCCTTGGTTTTATTGATTTGAAGATGTGGAGGAAAAGAAAATTCTTCCCTCCACTATTGGAAGATGCAAATCTTTAAGTTTGCCAAAATAGACTGACAACAGATAGACTAACAGGGGCAAAAAGCAGGCAAATTTATATAATGTCTACAGGAACTATCTAGAACAGAACTCAAAGTGGTTGAGATGAAAATACTCACTTTTAAGAAATTAAAAAAAAAAAAGCAATGGAAAAGGGAACAGTATTGTAGCCTTATAGAGATAGTAAATGGTTTGTTTGTTTGTTTGTTTGTTTGTTTGTTTTTAGAAAGGGATGAGACAGAAGGACAATGGCCTGGCTCAAAATTCCCCTGCACTCAAGGTTTAGTTGATTTTCAGGTTCCTTTCAGTGACTAATCCTTCTAGGTTACTGAGACTCCATAGTGACAGCATTCTTGGAAATTCGATTAGTCAGACAGAAAACATCACAGAAGCCTTTCCCTGTGCCACAGGGGAAAAGGGTCAGAAATTCCAGATACAGGTCAACTGAGGGAACGTCAGGAAGGCTTGTGTGTGTGTGTGTGTGTGTGTGTGTGTGTGTGTGTGTGTGTGTGTGTGTGTGTGTGTCTAACTCTGGACACCAAAGTGCCACATTTTGGGGAGTCATTTTCAGAGTCACTAAGGATGCTTTTGTCTCTACTTAAGGGAAATCTCATCCAATGGGCTTAAATAAGGAAACGTATTCTCCTTAACAAGAAAATGTGGTTCTTCCATGATTGGTTGGCTCACAGTTCTTCATTAATTGCTCAGCTCCTCCTGTCTTTCTGCTATTGGCATTGCTGGATTCTGCTCTCAGAAGGATCTCCTCTTAGACTTCCAAGAAGCCACCCAAGAAGTTCAAGTTCCAAGCTTGAAATCTGCAGATGGGTCTTTCTGTCCCATGCATGTGTCTTAGAACAGCAACCAACAAGATAGCTCTGGATAAAAGCACTTGTCAGTGCTACTGATGATTAGGGTCAACCCCCTAAGACCCTACATAGTGGAAAGAGAGTACCAACCCCCACAAAATTTTCTCTGACTCTACCTGCTTGCTGTGGCATGTGCTGTATACATACACATACATATATACATGCATATATGCATACATACATATAAAATAAACATAAAAATGCAATATCCGGGAAGGGGGGGGGGGACTTGTTCTAACAATCTTCTTTCACATTCAATGAACAGAAAACCATGTTATCATTTCAAACAGAATCACTTGCAGGGAGAAATGGCATTACTAGAATTATCTAGATGTTTTAGGAGTTATCCCTGAGCTACAGAAAGAGAAATGAACAACTACAGAAAATCAGAGTTCACTAAAACAAAGAAGCAAACAAATAACTAAGAAGAGTTATGGAGACAAACACAAGTTCCTCTACCGAGGATGATTTTATGTAAATGAAAACAGTATTTACTATTAAATTGTATTACATATGTGGCATGGAGCTACCTGAGTATTTATGTATTTTTAAATATTTTAAGAGCTTACCTTTAACGTAGATGTACTAACACCAGCTAAGAAATCCATGTATAAATGAGGGAATCAAGTTAGAGAATATAAACACTGTGTCGCAGAGGAAAGAATAAAAAGAAATAGAATCGGATAGACTCTGTGTTCTTAAACGTCTTGCTGTGCGTCCCTCTGTTACATACTTTGCGGGCACATGTGCTTTCAGAAGGCTTTTCCTTTGAGAAAAGGAGAGATGGCAGTGACATAGAAGCTGGTGAAGTTGTACGTGCTTCTCTGAGCTAAACTCAAGTAACACAAGAATCTTGGTACAAGAATAGGTTTTCCTAAGGTGGGGGATGGTATACTGAAAACCCTTTCCTCTCAATCCTACTCAAATCATACTCTCTCAAGTCACCTGCACCGTGGCCTGCCTCACAATTTCATTCCACTCCCATTTTATACACAGACGATAGTTTTGATATCAAAAGCAAGAGAGGACTATATTTTAGTCACCTTTCTTCTATTTCCCCCTTTGTCCCCAGCTCCATAGTGTGAACTGGTACACTGACTCCATATTTGTCCCCCACCTGTCTCAAGGAAATACAGCAATTCATCTGAGACAGCCTTCCTATTAGCTGCACAATTCTAGCACCTCTACAGTAGATGCTTTGGGGGCTCAACTGGCCTCTTGCTACAGCTACAGATGCTTTTAGGTGCCTGTACAGGATGGACCTGTGGAGATCAGGAGACACTGTTTTAGGAAAGGGGTAAGGAGGAAGTGAACATTTCATTATGTTCTCTCTCTCCCTCCCCTCCTCTCTCTCCCTCCTCTCTCTCTCTCTCTCTCTCTCTCTCTCTCTCTCTCTCTCTCTTCCTCCTCCTCTCTCTCTCTGTCTCCCTCCTCTCTCTCTGTCTCCCTCTCTCTCTCCTGCTACCTACAAATCTGGATATAAGTACTCTCAGATACCTCCCCACACTGTGTTTGCCTGTGTGCTGCCATGCTTCCTTCCATAATGCTACTACTGGACTAAACCTCTGAAACTGTAAGCAAGACCCCAATTAAATGCTTTATTGTATAAGAGTTGCCTTGGTCATGGTGTCTGCTCATAGCAATAGAACAGTGACTAAGACAGAAATTGATACCAGGGACTAGGTATTACTATGATAGGCTTGACCATGTTTTTGTTTGGAAGAACACGGAGCTTGAGACTTGGGGTTAAGAAAGCAGTGGAGACCTTCCGGTCCAGCAGCGCCGGGGTAGCTAGGGCGCAGAGTCGGCTGACACCCGCCAGCTACCCACAACACCCGCCACGGGATCTTAAGACTTCTGAGGATAGGGATCTGCCCGGCGGGAGCACTTTGCCTGAGCATCAGCAGCAGATGTCTCGGTTCCGGGACCCCGCCGAGTGTATCCTGCACTGACATCTTGGTTCCAGGACCCTGCCGAGTGTATCCTGTACATCTCCAGAGAATACCAGATGGTGAAAGGCAAATGTAAGAATCCTACTAACAGAAATCAAGACCACTCACCATCATCAGAACGCAGCACTCCCACCCCACCTAGTCCTGGGCACCCCAACACACCCGAAAAGCTAGACCCGGATTTAAAAGCATATCTCATGATGATCGTAGAGGACATCAAGAAGGACTTTAATAACTCAATTAAAGAAATACAGGAGAACACTGCTAAAGAGTTACAAGTCCTTAAAGAAAAACAGGAAAACACAACCAAACAGGTAGAAGTCCTTAAAGAAAAACAGGAAAACACATCCAAACAGGTGATGGAAATGAACAAAACCAGACTAGACCTAAAAAGGGAAGTAGACACAATAAAGAAAACCCAAAGTGAGGCAACACTGGAGATAGAAGCCCTAGGAAAGAAATCTGAAACCATAGATGCAAGCATCAGCAACAGAATACAAGAGATAGAAGAGAGAATCTCAGGTGCAGAAGATTCCATAGAGAACATTGGCACAACAATCAAAGAAAATACAAAATGCAGAAGGATACTAACTCAAAACATCCAGGAAATCCAGGACACAATGAGAAGACCAAACCTACGGATAATAGGACTTGATGAGAATGCAGATTTTCAACTTAAAGGGCCAGCAAATATATTCAACAAAATTATAGAAGAAAACTTCCCAAACCTAAAGAAAGAAATGCCCATGAACATACAAGAAGCCTACAGAACTCCAAATAGACTGGTCCAGAAAAGAAATTCCTCCTGACACATAATAATCAGAACAACAAATGCACTAAATAAAGATAGAATATTAAAAGCAGTAAGGGAGAAAGGTGAAATAAAATATAAAGGCAGGCCTATCAGAATTACACCAGACTTTACACCAGAGACTATGAAAGCCAGAAGAGCCTGGACAGATGTTATACAGACACTAAGAGAACACAAATGCCAGCCCAGGCTACTATACCCGGCCAAACTCTCAATTACCATAGATGGAGAAACCAAAGTTTTCCATGATAAAACCAAATTTACACATTATCTTTCCATGAATCCAGCCCTTCAAAGGATAATAACAGAAAAAAAAAAAAAAAAAAACAATACAAGGACGGAAATCATGCCCTACAAAAAGCAAGAAAGTAATTCCTCAACAAACCAAAAAGAAGACAGCCACAAGAACAGAATGCCAACTCTAACAACAAAAATAAAAGGAAGCAACAATTACTTTTCCTTAATATCTCTTAATATCAATGGACTCAATTCCCCAATAAAAAGACATAGACTAACAGACTGGCTACACAAACAGGACCCAACATTCTGCTGCTTACAGGAAACACATCTCAGGGAAAAAGACAGACACTACCTCAGAGTGAAAGGCTGGAAAACAATTTTCCAAGCAAACGGTCTGAAGAAACAAGTTGGAGCAGCCATTCTAATATCAAATAAAATCAACTTCCAACCCAAAGTTATCAAAAAAGACAAGGAGGGGCACTTCATATACATCAAAGGTAAAATGCTCCAAGAGGAACTCTCAATCCTGAATATCTATGCTCCAAATGTAAGGGCAGCCACATTCATTAAAGACACATTAGTAAAGCTCAAAGCACACATTGCACCTCACACAATAATAGTGGGAGACTTCAACACACCACTTTCATCAATGGACAGATCGTGGAAACAGAAACTAAACAGGGACACAGTGAAACTAACAGAAGTTATGTAACAAATGGACTTAACAGATATCTACAGAACATTTTATCCTAAAACAAAAGGATTTACCTTCTTCTCAGTACCTCACGGGACCTTCTCCAAAATTGACCATATAATTGGTCACAAAACAGGGCTCAACAGATACAAAAATATTGAAATCGTCCCATGCATCCTATCAGACCACCATGCACTAAGGCTGATCTTCAATAACAATATAAATAATGGAAAGCCAACATTCACATGAAAACTGAACAACACTCTTCTCAATGACACCTTGGTCAAGGAAGGAATAAAGAAAGAAATTAAAGACTTTTTAGAGTTTAATGAAAATGAAGCCACAACATACCCAAACCTATGGGACACAATGAAAGCATTTCTAAGAGGGAAACGCAGAGCTCTGAGTGCCTCCAAAAAGAAACTGGAAGAGCACACACTAGCAGCTTGACAACACATCTAAAAGCTCTAGATAAAACGGAAGAAAATTCACCCAAGGGAGTAGATGGCAGGAAATAATCAAACTCAGGGGTGAAATCAACCAAGTGGAAACAAGAAGAACTATTCAAAGAATTAACCAAACGAGGAGTTGGTTCTTTGAGAAAATCAACAAGATAGATAAACCCTTAGCTAGACTCACTAGAGGGCACAGGAACAAAATCCTAATTAACAAAATCAGATATGAAAAGAATAACATAACAACAGATCCTGAAGAAATCCAAAACACCATCAGATCCTTCTACAAAAGGCTATACTCAACAAAACTGGAAAACCTGGATGAAATGGACAAATTTCTAGACAGATACCAGGTACCAAAGTTGAATCAGGATCAAGTTGACCTTCTAAACAGTCCCATATCCCCTAAAGAAATAGAAGCAGTCATTAATAGTCTCCCAGCCAAAAAAGCCCAGGACCAGATGGGTTTAGTGCAGAGTTCTACCAGACCTTCAAAGAAGATCTAATTCCAGTTCTGCACAAACTATTCCACAAAATAGAAGTAGAAGGAACGCTACCCAACTCATTCTATGAAGCCACAATTACTCTGATACCTAAACCACAGAAAGATCCAACAAAGATAGAGAATTTCAGACCAATTTCCCTTATGAATATCGATGCAAAAATCCTCAATAAAATTCTTGCTAACCAAATCCAAGAACACATTAAAGCAATCATCCATCCTGACCAAGTAGGTTTTATTCCAGGGATGCAGGGATGGTTTAATATATGGAAATCCATCAACGTAATCCATTATATAAACAAACTCAAAGACAAAAACCACATGATCATATCGTTAGATGCAGAAAAAGCATTCGACAAGATCCAACACCCATTCATGATAAAAGTCTTGGAAAGATCAGGAGTTCAAGGCCCATACCTAACCATGATAAAAGCAATCTACAGCAAACCAGTAGCTAACATCAAAGTAAATGGTGAGAAGCTGGAAGCAATCCCACTAAAATCAGGGACTAGACAAGGCTGTCCACTCTCTCCATACCTATTCAACATTGTAGTTGAAGTCCTAGCCAGAGCAATTCGACAACAAAAGGAGATCAAGGGGATACAAATTGGATAAGAGGAAGTCAAAATATCGCTTTTTGCAGATGATATGATAGTATATATAAGTGACCCTAAAAATTCCACCAGAGAACTCCTCAAACTGATAAACAGCTTCGGTGAAGTAGCAGGATATAAAATTAACTCAAACAAGTCAAAGGCCTTTCTCTACACAAAGAATCAACAGGGTGAGAAAGAAATTAGGGAAACAACACCCTTATCAATAGTCACAAATAATATAAAATATCTTGGCGTGTGACTCTAACTAAGGAAGTGAAAGATCTGTATGATAAGAACTTCAAGTCTCTGAAGAAAGAAATTAAAGAAGATCTCAGAAGATGGAAAGATCTCCCATGCTCATGGATTGGCAAGATCAACATTGTAAAAATGGCTGTCTTGTCAAAAGCAATCTACAGATTCAATGCAATCCCCATCAAAATTCCAACTCAATTCTTCAACGAATTAGAAAGAGCAATCTGCAAATTCATCTGGAATAACAAAAATCCTAGGATAGCAAAAACTCTTCTCAAGGATAAAAGAACCTCTGGTGGAATCACCATGCTTTACTACAGAGCAATTGTGATAAAAACTGCATGGTACTGGTATAGTGACAGACAAGTAGACCAATGGAATAGAATTGAAGACACAGAAATGAACCCACACACCTACGGCCACTTGATCTTCCACAAAGGAGCTAAGACCATCCAGTGGAAGAAAGACAGCATTTTCAACAAATGGTGCTGGCACAACTGCTGGTTATCATGTAGAAGAATGCAAATTGATCCATTCCTATCTCCTTGTACTAAGGTCAAATCTAAGTGGATCAAGGATCTTCACATAAAACCAGAGTCACTGAAACTTATAGAGGAGAAAGTGGGGAAAAGCCTCGAAGATATGTGCATAGGGGAAAAATTCCTGAATAGTACAGCAATGGCTTGTGCTGTAAGATCGAGAATTGACAAATGGGACCTCATGAAACTGCAAAGCTTCTGCAAGGCAAAAGATACTGTCAATAAGACAAAAAGACCACCAACAGATTGGGAAAGGATCTTTACCTATCCTAAATCAGATAGCGGACTAATATCCAATATATATATATATATATATATATATATATATATATATATATATATATATATATAAAGAACTGAACAGGGTGGACTCCAGAAAATCAAATAAATCCATTAAAAAATGGGGTTCAGAACTTAACAAAGAATTCTCACCTGAGGAATACTGAATGGCAGAGAAGCACTTGAAAAAAATGTTCAACATCCTTAATCATCAGGGAAATGCAAATCAAAACAACCCTGAGATTCCATCTCACACCAGTCAGAATGGCTAAGATTAAAAATTCAGGTGACAGCAGATGCTGGCGAGGATGTGGAGAAAGAGGAACACTCCTCCATTGTTGGTGGCATTGCAAGCTTGTAAAACCACTCTGGAAATCAGTCTGGCAGTTCCTTAGAAAGTTGGACATAGTACTACCGGAGGATCCAGCAATACCTCTCCTGGGCATATATCCAGAAGATGTCCCAACCGGTAAGAAGGACGCATGCTTCACTATGTTCATAGTAGCCTTATTTATAATAGCCAGAAGCTGGAAAGAACCCAGATGCCCCTCAACAGAGGAATGGATACAGAAAATGTGGTACATTTACACAATGGAGTATACTCAGCTATTAAAAAAATGAATTTATGAAATTCCTAGGCAAATGGATGGACCTGGAGGGCATCATCCTGAGCGAGGTAACCCAATCACAAAGGAACTCACACAATATGTACTCACTGATAAGTGGATATTAGCCCAGAACTTTGGATACCCAAGATATAAGATACAATTTGCCAAATGCATGAAACTCTAGAAGAATGAAGACCAAAGTGTGGACACTGTGGACACATTCCTTCTTAGAATTGGGAACAAAACACCCATGGAAGGAGTTACAGAGACAAAGTTTGGATCAGTGAGGATGGACCATGTAGAGATTGCCATATCTAGGCATCCACCCCATAATCAGCTTCCAAATGCTGACACCATTGCCTACACTAGCAAAATTTTGCTGAAAGGACCCAGATATAGCTGTCTCTTGAGAGATTATGCCGGGGCCTAGCAAACACAGAAGTGGATGCTCACAGTCAGCTATTGGATGGATCACAGGGCTCCCAATGGTGGAGCTAGAGAAAGTACCCAAGGAGCTAAAGGGACTTGCAACCCTATAGATGGAACAACATTATGAACTAACCAGTACCCCGAAGCTCTTGACTCTAGCTACATATGTATCAAAAGATGGCCTAGTTGGCCATCACTGGAAAGAGAGGCCCATTGGACACACAAACTTTATATGCCCCAGTACAGGGAATGCCAGGGCAAAAAAAATGGGAATGGGTGTGTAGGGAAGTGGGGGGGGAGGGTATGGGGGACTTTTACGTAATAAATAAATAAAAAAGAAAAGAAAGCAGATGAATGCTTTAAGCACTGCTTAATGAGTCATGCTAGAAACATAGAACATAGAAAACAGTGGTGCTGAGGGTGATTTGGACTGTGAGGTCCTAGATCAGTTTCAGAGGAGAAGAATTTTAGTATGTTGCCTTGATATCCTTTCTGTCACATTTTGGTGAAGAAGTTCCTTTTGCACTTGTTCAAAAAGTCTGCCTGAAGCCGGGCATGGTAGTGCACGCATTTAATCAAAGCACTTGGGAGGCATAGGCAGGTGAACATCTGAGTTCAAGGCCAGCCTGGTCTACAGAGTGAGTTCCAGGACAGCCAGGGCTACACAGAGAAACTCTGTCTCGAAAAAAGTACACAAACAAAACCAGTCTACCTGAGGCTGCTGTCAAGGGTTTTGGATTAGCTCCATTGACAGAAGGAGCCTCAAAACAGCCTGGTATAGACTCTGCTATGTGGCTATTGTTTACCCTTGTGCAGATCTATAATAAAAAAGGAGAAAGCTGAGCAATTAAAAGTAGACAATGTACAGATTGAGAAGAAATGGAACACGAAAACGTGGAACAGAGCTAGATCCTGTATTCAAGGAGACAGAAATTAAAGAAAAGCTGGATAGTAAATGGAATAAAGGGAGTGGCAAGCTCAGGGCAAGAGCCCACCCAACTAAGCTTTCAATTTATGAAAAGGAAATAAAAATAACAAAGTATGGTGTAATGTATAAACAACTTTAAGCCCAGCCCTCGGAAGGCAGAAGGTGGCAGATCTCTGAGTTTGCAGCCAGCCTGATCTACAGAGAAAGTTCCAGGACATCAAAGCTTGTAGTGAAGATTACCATCAAAATCAGAAAGTAGGTGTGTCATTGAATGAGGAGACCATGTTCCAGTCTCAGGAAGCAGCGGAACTTGGCAGCTTTGGCTATGTGACTCTGGCTTTAGAGTCAAAAAATAGAAACGATTACTGGGACAGTTGATGCTGGTTAGCTGGAACTAAGAAATTAGAAGTTATTAGAAGAGACCAGAATCACTGAGAAATCCTCTGGGGTATTTTTTTGTTTGTTTCCTTTTTGTTTGGTTGTTTTTGTTTTGTTTTGTTTTCTGAAAACACAAAGAAGCTGTTCCAGAGACAGACATCATGTTGGCACCCGGACTAGGTAATTTTTAAGAGTCACCCAGGGGGACTGGTTTTGAACACATGGAGGGGTCATGGAAAGCAGTTGAGGCTTAGTAGTGTGAGAGACCAGGAAAGGCCATTGGTGAAGGTGCAGCCTTGGCATCAGTTGAAGGCCGAGGATTGAAGGGGTCATGCAAAGAAGTTGACGTTTGGCAACATGAAGACAGCTTATGAGAGGCTATGGGTGAAAGTACAGACTAGCTGAAGTGGAAGACCCCAGCATATTGGAGATGCCAGTACCATGGGATGACCACCAAGAACGGTAGCAGCTGTGGAGTAGTCAGCCAGAGCCTAGAATGCTACAGAGGGCAGAGATGGAGAAGTGACCCAAGCCCTTTAAGGAAGGAGGCTAGAAAATCCTGTGTGGATTTCCAACATTGGAAAAAGAAATTGTGTAATTGACATTGCCTTGGAGACACCTGTGATGTTATAGATGCCAGAGCCATGGGACACCTGCCAAGCAAAGCTGCTAGCAAGGAGTGGAACCAGCCCAAGAGACCCGTATTGCAGTCAACAAAGATGAAAGGAGTTGGACATCAGACATGGAGACGTGGAGTTTGTACTTTGCCCAGCTGGTTTTCTGGCATGCTTTGGTGCAGTATTTCCTCAGTTGGACTTTTTAAACTAGTGATGTATATCCTGTGATGTCAGAAGCATATGACCTGCTTTTTATTTTGATTTTATAGGGGATTACAGTTAAGAGATTGTGTGAGTCTCAGAAGAGATTTTGAACTTTGGAGTTTTAAACATTGTTGAGACTGTGATAGACTATGGGAACTTTTGGATTTGGACAAAATGTAGTTTCCATTAAGCTATGGCTATAAGCCTATAGGGTTAGGATGTGGTAGTTTGGTCCCTGTCAACTCATATTTGAATGCTTGGTCCTTAGGGAGTGGCACTATTAGGAGGTATGGGCTTGTTGGAGTACTTGTGGCATTGTTGGAAGAAGTGTGCCACTGTGGAGGCAGGTTTTGAAGTCTCAAATTAAATCTGAAGCTATGCCAAATGTGATAGTAGTCTTTTCCTGACTGCCTTTGGCAAGATGTAAAACTCTCCACTCTTCCAATACCATGTTTGCCTGCAGTGTACATGCTTTCTGCCGCTATGATAATGGACTGAACCTTGAAAACTGTAAGTCAGCCTCAATTAAATGTTTTCTTTAAAAGATTTGCCTTGGTCATGGTGCCTTTTCACAGAAATAAAATCCTAAGGCAAGCATCAACTTAAAGCTAAAAGACAGAGTGTATAAAAAGAATAAGAGAAGGCAAAAGGTAGATGTAGTTGTCAAAGAAATTTCCAAAACTGCAGAAGACATAAAGAATCAGAATTAAGAAGTATGATCTTGGAATACAATAAATAAAACCAGACATATACGTAGATGGAGCAGCTAAACTTAGAAGCACCAAAGATCTTTAGAAGGAGGAAAAACATTCTACAAAGACAGATTTACAGTTCAGTTCTCAAGCAGTCACATCAGAAACCCAAAGACTGTAAATTTCAGAGGACCATAAGCCAGCCTCACTATTACGTGACTTAGTCACTGCTGTTGGTGTTAGTGGATACAGCAGGAGTAGAAACAAATGGAAATAGGGAAGGAAGAAGAGAAAGAAGAGATAGGACAGGCCAAAGGGAAAGACAGAGGAGCAAATGAGAGGGACAAGAGAGCCCATCTTCTCTACTGAAAATCTTCCGGAAGGCAACCCTCCACACAAGTCTTATTTGTATTGTTTTTTTATTATTTCTTCTTCTTTAAAAAAAAAAACAAAAACAACAAACAAAAAAACAGGGTTTCTCTGTATAGCTCCGGCTGTCCTGGAGCTCACTTTGTAGACCAGTCTGGCCTCGAACTCAGAAATCTGCCTGGCCCTGCCTCCTGAGTGCTGGGATTAAAGGCATGCACCACCATGCCCGGCTGTTTCACATATACCATCTTTTCAGCCTAACCAATCAATTCTCTCTTATAGCTAAACAAGTTCAAGTTGGCTTTATGATCCTTGAAACTAAAGAAGATTACACCTATTTTAGAGATATTTTAGGCTTAGGAAATATTTATATAGGTAGAGGAATGATCCTTGATATGTTCTGAACTTAAAAAATATTCGGTGATAGATCTAAACATGTATCTTGATCAGAAAAAGATGCATTATATTTTTAGGTTTATTTGCACTGTTATAGTGCTTAAGCCTGAGAATGCAAAATATAACACTGGCCTTTTTTTTTAATGTTTATAATTTTCTAGAAAATGACCTTTTGGAGACAACCCTAGAAAGTCTGGTGTAATAACTTATTCAGAATAAAGATTGAATTATTTGACTAGGAGAGATGTATACTGGTGTGTAAGGACAACATTAGTACTAATAAAATTGAGAAAGAAATTGATTCCAGTCACCTGAGACACACTTTGAAAAATACTGTCCCCTAATCCAAAGGAGCAAATGGCACATTTTAATAAAGAAATCAAAGTCTAAGAAATAAAAATATTGCATTTCTTTTTTAAATTTTCTTTTATTACATACTTTCTTTCTTTACATTTCAAATGCTATCCCGGAAATTCTCTATACCCTCCCCCTACCCTGTTCCCCTACCTACCCACTCCCACTTCTTGACCCTGATATTCCCCTGTACTGGGGCATATAAAGTTTGCAAGACCTAAGGGCTTCTCTTCCCAGTGATGACCGACTCAGGCATCTTCTGCTACATATGCAGCTAGAGACATGAGCTCTGGGGGTACTGGTTAGTTCATAATGTTGTTCCACCTATAGGGTGGCAGACACCTTAGGCTCCTTGGGAACATTCTCTAGCTCCTCCATTAGGGACCCTGTGTTCTATCCTATAGATGACTGTGAGCATCCACGTCTGTATTTGCCAGGCACTGGCATAGCCTCATATAAGACAGCTATATCAGGGTCCCTTCAGCAAAATCTTGCTGGCATATGCAATAGTGTCTGGGTTTGGTGGCTGATTATGTGATGGATCCCCAGGTGTGGTAGTCTCTGGATAGTCCAACTTTTATCTTAGCTCCAAACTTGGTCTCTGTAACTCCTTTCATGGGTATTTTGTTCCCTATTCTAAGGAGGAATGAAGTATCCACACATTGGTCTTCCTTCTTCTTGATTCTCTTGTGTTTTGCAAATTGTATCATGGGTATTCTAAGTTTCTGGGCTAATATCCACTTATCAGTGAGTGCATATCTAATGACTTCTTTTGTGATTGGGTTACCTCACTAAGGATGATATCCTGCAGATATATCCACTTGACCAAGAATTTCATAAACTCATTGTTTTTAATAGCTGAGTAGTACTCCATTGTGTAAATGTACCATATTTTCTGTATCCATTCCTCTATTGAGGAACATCTGGGTTCTTTCCAGCTTCTGGCTATTATAAATAAGGCTGCTATGAACATAGTGGAGCATGTGTCCTTATTACCAGTTGGAACATCTTCTGGGTATATGCCCAGGAGAGGTATTGCTGGAGCTTCTGGTAGTATTATGTCCAATTTTCTGAGGAAACTCCAGACTAACTTCCAGAATGGTTGTACCAGCTTGCAATCCCACCATCAATGGAGGAGTGTTCCTCTTTCTCCACATCCTTGCCAGCATCTGCTGTCACCTGAATTTTTGATCTTAGCCATTCTGATTGGTATGAAGTGGAAACTCAAGGTTGTTTTGATGTGCATTTCCCTGATGATTAAGGATGTTGAACATTTTTTCAGGTGCTTCTCAGCCATTTGGTATTCCTCAGTTGAGAATTCTTTGTTGAGATCTGTACCCCATTTTTAATGGGGTTATTTGACTTTCTGGAGTCCAGCTTCTAGAGCTCTTTGTTTATATTGGATATTAGTCCCCTATCAGATTTAGGATTGGTAAAAATTCTTTCCCAATCTGTTGGTGGCCTTTTTGTCTTATTGACAGTGTCTTTTGCCTTACAGAAGATTTACAATTTGATGAGGCCCCATTTGTCAATTCTTGATCCTGCAGCACAAGCCATTGCTGATCAGTTTAGGAATTTTTCCCCAGTGCCCATATTTTCAAGGCTTTTGCCCACTTTCTCCTCGATAAATTTCAGTGTCTCTGGCTTTATGTAGAGGTTTTTGATCCACTTAAACTTGAGCTTTGTATAAGGAGATAAGAATGAATGAATTCCCATTCTTCTACATGATAACAGTCAGTTGTGCCAGCACCATTTGTTGAAATGCTCTCATTTTTACACTGGATGGTTTTAGCTCCCTTGTCAAAGATCAAGTGACCATAGGTGTGGGGATTCATTTCTGGGTCTTCAATTCTATTCCATTAATCAACCTGTCTGTCACTGGACCAGCACCATGCAGTTTTTATCACAATTGCTCTGTAGTACAGGTTAAGGTCAGGCATGGTGATTCCACCAGCAGTTGTTTTATTGTTGAGAATAGTTTTTGCTATCCTAGGTTTTTTATTATTCCAGATGAATTTGCAAATTGCCCTTTCTGTCTCAGTGAAGTATTGAGTTGGAATTTTGATGGGGATTGCATTGAATCTGTAGATTGCTTTCGGCAGGATAGCCATTTTTACTATATTAATCCTGCCAATCCATGAGCATTAGAGATCTTTCCATCTTCTGAGATCTTCTTCAATTTCTTTCTTCAGAGACTTGAAGTTCATATAATATATATAATTATATATTATATATATTATTAGGTATTTTCCTCATTTACATTTCCAATGCTATCCCAAAAGTCCCCCATACTGTGGGAAGCCACAAATGCCATTACAAGATGGTGCTGGTTTCAATAAGCTGACGCCCATGAATATGGGTAAACAACCAATGTGCGCATTGTGCAATAGAGTTTTTTGCCGAGTCACTGCCTGGCCCGAGGTATGTGGGTGGGGTGCTGAAAGCATAACCAACCAGGTATAGACACGCCACTCCTAGGCCTATATAAGCAGCACTATTTCTGGGGTTCGGGGTCTTTTGCCTACACAGTCAATGCTCTCCCAATAAACGTGTTGCAGAAGGATCCAGTTGTGGCGTCTTACTTGCTGGCGAGTCGGGCATCCCACAAAGTGGTGCTGAAACCCGGGACGTAACATCTTCAGGCACGAGCGAAGAACCCCTGTTATAGGGAGGATTCAGAACTGCATCACAGGGATTGAGCGGTTAATGAAGTGTTCCCGCAAAGCAGTCTGTTGAGAAGGATTCAACTGTGTGGATTCAGAACTCTTCAGCTGGGGAACAGGGGTACCGATAAGTAAAAAAAAATTAATGTAAGTCTCTGAGAGGTATGCTTTTCTATGGAATAGATCCGGTAATTGTCGCTGGGGTTGTGTTGCTTGCTTTCTTTCTTGCCTTGATATTATGCCATTGTCATTGCCCTGGACACAAGTGTATCTGCTGGGAATAGCTTGGCGGATACATAAGATCATAAAGCTAGTGTAGATAAACTCATGGATCAACCTTGGGGCTAAGAACCACACGTAGATAAGTGAGATCTCAAGGACACTTCTGTCCAGGACGATCATGGGTACTAGCCAATCTATGCCATTAGTAGGGCCGGTGCAAGCCTTGCTCAGAGAACGAGGTTTAAAGGTTTCTGAAAGTACAGTGAGAGGATTCTTAAGAGAGATAGACAGACTCACTCCTTGGTTTGCCCCCACTGGGTCGCTGACGCTACATAGTTGGGAAAAGTTAGGGAGAGATATAGCGAGAGAGGAAGCAGAAGGGAACGTGAAAGCAGGAACAAGGAAGTTATGAAAATCGATTAAGGCATGTATCCAGGACAAGAAATGTGAGCCAGCTGTTAAGGAAGGGCAGCGACTTTTACAGGAGCACCAGGTGTCAGAAAAAGTATGTCAGAAACAGAGAGAAATGAAAAAGAAGGCGCACGCAGAAAAATAAGTAAAATAAAAGATATAAAAAGAGAAAAAGAAAAGAAACTAAAATATAAAGATACAAAAGATAATATAAAATATAAAGATATAAAAGATAATATAAAAAGTGAAGAACAAAAAATTAAGTCATTTACCCCCCCCCCCCCAAGGACTTTGAGTTATTAGAATTATCTAGCTTGGAGGACTCGGAACTATCAGGAGGGGAGGAGGAAGATTTGGAGGAGGCTGATGCAGAGTATGAGGTGGAGAGATATGGGCCCGTAGGGAGGAGTAGAACGGCTCCCCACCACCTCTGCCTTATACAGAAAAGAAAACAATTGGCAGTGGCCACTCCTTTTGCACTCCTACAGGGTTGCGTAAAATATGTCAGGCTTTTCCTGATTTTCAGGATCAAGCTCAACAGTGATATTATGAGCCAATATCGCATAAACAAGTGAAAGATTTAGCAGAGTCGGTAAGGACTTATGGAGTCAATGCCTCTTTTACTCAGTCCCAGATTGATAGACTGGCTCACCATGCCATGACTCCTTTTGATTGGATGAGTGTGGTAAAGGCATGTCTTACTATGGAACAGTATCTAGATTGGAAGTCTATATGGCATGATCTGTGTTTGAGTCAGGCCCGTGCTAATGCTACTGCAGGGCAACAAGCATGGAGCTTTGAGATGCTTACAGGTCAGGGTATATGGACAAACAATCAATTAGGTACCCAGTGCAGGTCTATGATCAAATCAATCAGGCAGCAGTGAAAGCTTGGAGAGCATTGCCTAATCGAGGAGAGGTATCTGGAATCTGACAAAAATTATTCAGGGAGCTAATGAGCCATTCTCTGAATTTGGGGCTTGCATGATGGAAGCAGCAGGACGCATATTTGGTGATTCTGAGGCTGCAATGCCGTTAATTGAACAATTAGTTTATGAGCAATGTACCAAAGAATGCAGAAATGCTATCACACCTTGGAAAGGGAAAGGACTACAGGTGTGGATGAAAGCCTGTAGAGAAATAGGAGGACCCCTTTCAAATGCAGGGCTGGCTGCCGCAGTTTTGATGGCACAAACAAAAGGAATAACCTGCTATAATTGTGGAAAAACAGGTCATGTGCAAAAGCAGTGTACAAAGGATGGAAAGAATAGGTTTAAAAAGAAACTACCAGGCATTTGCTCAAAATGTGCGAAAGGAAGACATTGGGTAAATGAATGCAGATCAACCAGAGATGTAACAGGAAGGCCAATACCTCAGTTTAAAGTGCAACAGCCAAAAAACTGAGTGAGGGGCCCCCATCCCCAGGGCCCCCAAATGTGTGGGGCACTCCAGACCACCGTGTCCATGAGGCCACCCAAAAACCGAGGAGAGCCACTCTGGGTTCAGCAGGATTGGACATCTGTGCCACCTCCAGAGTAATTCTTACACCACAAATGGGGTGCCAACCTATATCCTCAGATTTTAGAGGTCCCTTGCTGAAGGATAGGGTGGGCCTACTGTTGGGTAGGTCCTCTTCTGCTTTGAAAGGATTGGTGATACATCCTGGAGTTATAGACTCAGATTATGAGGGACAAGTTAAAATTATGCGTTCTGCACCCTGAGGTATCGTGGCCATTTCTCCTGGAGATTGCATTGCTCAATTGCTGATTCTTCCTAGTTTGCATAATATGTTTTCTAGTAGCCAGAATCCTAGAAGGGATAAGGGACTTGGTTCTACAGGAACTAATGTGGTCTACATATCTTTAAATTTGGATAATCGTCCCACTTTACAATTACAAATAGAAGGAAAAACCTTTCAAGGTATAATGGATACAGGAGCTGATAAAAGCATTGTATTCAGTAACTGGTGGCCTGCTTCTTGGCCTGTCAATCAATCATCACATAGCTTACAAGGATTAGGATATGAGGCTACCCCAACTATAAGTGCAAAATCCTTACAATGGAAAGATAAAGAAGAAAGGACAGGGCTTTTTCAACCTTATGTACTCCCTTTACCTGTGAATCTATGGGGAAGAGATGTGTTGTCAGCCATGAACTTTATACTGACTAATGATTACTCTCAGAAAAGCAAGGAAATGATGAAAGGAATGGGATATGTACCTGGACTAGGTCTTGGAAAAAATTTACAAAGTAGAGTTTCTCCAGTTAAAGCCACAGAAAAAGCAGATAAGAAAGGCCTGGGTTTTTTCTAGGGGCTGCTGAGGAGCCTTTTCCCAATCCGTGGCATACGAAGGACACGGTGTGGGTGCCTCAGTGGCCTTTACCCTCTGAGAAGTTAAAAGCATCTAAAGAATTAGTACAAGAACAATTAGACCTGGGGCATGTAGAACCTACACAATCACCCTGGAATACATCTATTTTTGTTGTAAAAAAGAAATCAGGTAAATGGAGATTGTTACATGACCTACGAGCCATTAATGCATAAAATGCAATTTATGGGTCCTGTACAAAGAGGACTCCCCCTACTCTCGGCTCTACCTAGGGATTGGAGAATTATAGTGGTGGATATTAAGGATTGTTTCTTTTCCATTCCACTAAATAAGAAAGATAAACCTAGATTTGCATTTATCCTGCCTTCTATTAATCATATGGAGCCTGATAAAAGGTATCAATGGCGGGTATTACCCCAAGGAATGGCAAATAGCTACCATGTGTCAGCTATATGTAGGAAAAGCTTTGCAACCAGCTAGAGATGGTTTTCCCTCCTTAAAAATATGTCATTATATGGACGATCTTGTAATTTGTGGACCTGAAGAAGAAAGTATACAGCAAGCTTATGGCTTGCTTAATGAAACTTTAAAAAATACTGGCTTGATTATTGCACCAGAAAAGGTACAGCAGTCTAATGTTAGTCATTTTTTGGGAGCCACTATTACTTCACGATATGTTACCCCACAAAAAATTAGAATAAGAAAAGATCATTTAAAGACATTAAATGATTTTCAAAAATTATTAGGAGATATAAATTGGATTAGACCTTATTTAAGAATCCCTACTTCGAAATTAAAACCTTTATTTCAAATTTTAGAAGGAGAATCACATATTACCTCATTGAGACAGTTAAGACCTGAGGGTTCTGATGTTGTTAGGAAGGTAGAAAGAGCTATCCAAAAAGCACAGTTAAATCGTATAAATGAGCAAGAACCTTTGTGCCTATGCATATTAAGAACTATAAATTTGCCAACTGCTGTGTTATGGCAAGATAGTCCTTTAGTATTTATCCCACCATGGTGGCAAATATGGCCCATAAAGGTATAAAAAATTCAATTACTCACTTTGGAAAAATGCCTAATAGTATAATTATTCCATATACTGCTGCACAAATGCAAATATTGTGTGCTACTATAAATGAATGGGCCATTCTTAGATGCACTTATTCTAGTTTAATTGATAATCATTATCCTAAACATCCTTTATTACATTTTATGTTATTGCATCCAGTGATTTTTCCAAAGGTAACAGCTAATACCCCTCTAAAGGGAGCCATTGATATTTATACAGATAGATCCAAAACAATAATTGGAAGTTATGTGATTAATGAAAAGGCTGTAAGGTTGCAATTTACACCAGGAGCTCCTCAATTGGTGGAATGTTTAGTGGTTTTAGAAGTTTTTAAAAGGTTCCTTATGCCCATAAATATTATCTCTGATTCTGTTTATGTGGTTAATGCTGTATTAGCATTAGAGACTGCCGGAAATTTTAAGCAGTCTAGTCCAGTATCTGAAATTTTGATGAAAATACAAGATTGTATTTTGATGCGTGAGCACCCCTTTTATATTCAACATATTAGAGCTCATACATCATTACCTGGACGTATGATTAAGGGAAATGCAATTGCTAATTCAGCCACCAGGGATATGGTTTTCCTATCACTTATAGAAGGTGCTAAGAATTTTCATCAACTTTATCATGTCCCTGCTTCTACACTGTGACAGAAGTTTAAGGTCACACGAACAGAAGCTCAAGACATTGTCCTACAGTGTGGTAAATGTGTAGAATTTATTAATGTACCTTCCATGGGCATTAATCATCGCGGATTGCGACCCCTAGATGTTTGGCAGATGGACATCACGCATATCCCAGCTTTTGGTAAAATACAATATGTACATGTGTCCATTGATACCAGTTCTGGTATCTTACATGCCTCTCCCTTGACAGGGGAAAAAGCAGTTCATGTCATATCCTACTGCTTAGAGGCTTGGGCTGCATGGGGCAAGCCCCTAGTGCTGAAGACAGACAATGGTCCTGCATATACTTCTTCTAAGTTTAGTCACTTTTGCAAACAAATGCAAGTGAAACATATTACTGGATTACCCTATAATCCACAGGGCCAAAACATCATTAAAAGAGCTCACCATACTTTGAAACAATACTTGCAAAAACAAAGAGGGGGAATAGAGGCTATGACGCCAAAGATGGCTCTATCCCTTACAATATTTACTCTTGATTTTTTAAAATTGGATGATGCTGGAAGATCACCAGCTGAAAGGCGCGGACAATGGCCTCAACCACTCAATGAAATGGTCAAGTGGAAAAATGTCCTTGATAACAAATGGAATGGCCCGGATCCCATATTAATCAGATCCAGGGGAGCTATTTGTGTTTTTCCACAGGGTGAAGATAATCCACTTTGGGTTCTGACTCGACTGACAAGGACCATGAAAGAGCAAGATGAATCTCAAGATGATCCTTGATTGATCCTGATGATTGAGACCGGGATAAGTATACCTTTGTGGGCCATGGTGAGATCATGGCCAGAACCTTTACTGGTACATTCCAATTCCTCTACCTTGCCTTTGTTTTTTGCAACTGAATGTTTTTTTAGATGTGCCTTGTACACAACAAATTCCTCAAGAGCCATGGGTGTATAATAGTATGAGTTTTCATTTAAATTATACACTATGCTTTGTGCATAATGTGGATAAACCTTTTATATCCTGTATATTTTTAAAGAAAAAGATTTTCTCTGATTGGGCAGATCCCATTAGCTGAAATAAAGTGAGCTCTGGAGTGTTATTTAATGCTTTAATGCAAGTTGTTCAAGGAGCACAACCAAGCACAGGTGATGTTGGAAATAATGTAGCTTCACCTATAAACATCATCACCATTATGATAAAGAGAAATGTAACTATTCCCCAAAGATCACGATGGCCTGTTGGCAATGCTACGGCTATACGCAACATGCCTTGGTGTCATCTGGAACTTGCATTTCCTATAGTTTTTTCACCTTGTCAATCAAAAATTTTTCCTCGGGAAGAAACAGCAAAGGGTTTTGTTTTGTCACCTCCGTTGGATTTTGCAGTAATTAATGATAAAGGAGATGCTACAGGAAAAGAAAATATTTGGCCATATTGCCATGGATTTTAAGTAATGAGGCAGGTGCTAGTACCCGTTTGTCAGCTTTTGCATCTCTGACTGGAACCTTTCATGAGATATTGAATGTTTCTGCCACACTTTCCAATAGAAACTCTATTTCTAATAGAGTTATCAGAAATATGACTACTTCTCCAGTAGAAGTTTGTGTCAATCCTCCATTTTGCTTTATAGTGGCTGAATTTCAAAATAATACAGAATGGTTAGATTGTACAAATGTCACTTGTTTTTGACACAATGCTGGAATGGAACTAATTTCTTAGCCTTAGTGATACATCTACCAACCTTTGTCCCTGTGCCTGTTGAGGCAGATCCAGAGAAGTTCCCAATTATGAGTCTTGTTCAGCAGAAAAGAGATTTTGGAATCACAGCTGCCATTGTTACTGCCATTGCAGTGTCTGCCGCGTCAGTGGTTACCGCAGGAATTGCTATGGCCAATCAAGTTAATACTGCAGACATCACAAGTCAGATAACATAAAAAACGTCTGAGGCATTGCTTACCCTGCAAAGGGCAGATTCTCCTATCGCCTCAGGATTAATGTTAGTGAATCAAAGGGTGGATATTTTACAACGTAACATGGAACAAATGATGGATGTCATACAAATGAGTTCTGTGGCATCAACCCTGCATGTTTGCATTACTCCCATTAGGTATATTAAAAATTCTTTTATTAAAAGTACAGATTTATCGAATTATCTGAAGGGGAACTGGTCGCAGGAGCGGGAAAGGTTGCAGACGAAGCTGCAGATACAGATCCTGAACCTTAATGCAACCAGAGTGGAACCAGTGACTCTTGGAGACTTTACCTTTTGGCTTACCTCTGCATTTTCTTACTTTAAGGAATAGGTGGGACTGATTTTCTTTTGTGCTGCCATTGCTGTGAACTGGTGTTCATGCTTTGGTTGGTTTGCAAAGTAAGAACTCAACAAAAATGTGACAAGGTGATTATAACTCAGGCACTTTTAGCCATTGAAAACGGCGTCCCCCCTGAAGTTTGGTTATCTAGGCTCAAGAATTAGTCGGCATCTGAGTTCTCTGCTCTTGTACCCCACAGATTTATAGATCCATTGCACTGGGATGAGAGATACTCAGTGATCATTGATCAGCCCTTGCACATCTCTGAGGTTTCCTCATTGCACGCTGTAGAGTGATCATGATTTCCCCCTAATTCATTTCCTTAAAACTTGGCTGGCCTCTTTTATAGAGTTCGCCCTAGGTCATTTAGCAGTTACTGTCACACAGTGCCCCGGTATCCAAAGATGGGAGCAACTTTCCCCATGCACAGACCAACCTAAGACACGGGGCCCGGTGGCAATAGGGTAACCCTATGACAGGTAAGGCTGTGACACAGAGGAACAACCTAAAACAGGAACTGTGGCAGATGGACATAATTGCATAGGCCTAGTCCAGCATCATTTTATTAAAATAAAAAGGGGGAGATGTGGGAAGCTACAAATGCCATTACAAGATGGCACTGGTTTCAATAAGCCGTCGCCCATGAATATGGGTAAACAACCAATGTGCACACGTGCAATAGAGTTTTTTGCTGAGACACTGCCTGGCCCGAGGCATGTGGGTGGGGTGCTGAAAGCATAACCAATCAGGTATAGACACGCCACTCCTAGGCCTATATAAGCAGCACCATTTCTGGGGTTCAGGGTCTTTCGCCTACAGAGTCAGAGTCAGATTCGCCTACAGAGAGCTCTCCCAATAGACATGTTGCAGAAGGATCCAGTTGTAGTGTCTTATTTGCTGGCAAGTTGGGCGTCCCACACCATATCCTCTCCCCCCAACTCCCCTACCCACCCACTCCAACTTTTTGGCCCTGGCATTCCCCTGTACTGGGACATATAAAGTTTGCATGTCCAATGGGCCTCTCTTTACAGTGATGGCCGACTAGGCCATCTTTTGATACAGATGCAGCTAGAGTCAAGAGCTCCAGGGTACTGGTTAGTTCATAATGTTGTTCCACCTATAGGGTTCCAGATCCCTTTAACTCATTGGGTACTTTCTCTAGCTCCTCCATTGGGGGCCCTGTGATCCATCCAATAGCTGACTGTGAGCATCCACTTCTGTGTTTGCTAGGCCCTGGCATAGTCTCACAAGAGACAGCTATATCTGGGTCCTTTCAGCAAAATCTTGCTAGTGTATGCAATGGTGTCAGCATTTGGAAGCTGATTATGGGATGGATCCCTGGATATGGCAGTCTCTAGATGGTCCATCCTTTTGTCTCAGCTCCAAACTTTGTCTCTGTAACTCCTTCCATGGGTGTTTTGTTCCCAATTCTAAGAAGGGGCAAAGTGTCCATGCTTTGGTCTTCATTCTTCTTGAGTTTCATGTGTTTTACAAATTGTAACTTATATCTTGGGTATTCTACATTTCTGGGCTAATATCCACTTATCAGTGAGTACATATCATTTTACTTCTTTTATGATTAGGTTACTTCACTCAGGATAATGCCCTTCAGGTCCAACCATTTGCCTAGGAATTTCATAAATTCATTCTCTTTAATAGCTGAGTAGTACTCCATTGTGTAAATGTACCATATTTTTTTTATCCATTCCTCAGTTGAGGGGCATCTGGGTTCTTTCCAGCTTCTGGCTATTATATTTTTAAATATTTTTATAACATATTTTCCTCAATTATATTTCCAATCCTATCCCAAAAGTCCCCCATACCCTTCCCCCCCACACCCCTACCCACCCATTCCCACTTTTTGGTCCTGGTGTTCCCCTGTACTGGGGCATATAAAGTTTGCATGTCCAATGGGCCTCTCTTTCCAATGATGGCTGACTAGGCCATCTTTTGACAGATATGCAGCTAGAGTCAAGAGTTCTGGGGTACTGGTTAGTTCATAATGCTGTTGCACCTACAGGGTTGCAGATCTCTTTAGCTCCTTGGATACTTTCTCTAGCTCCTCCATTGGGAGTCCTGTGCTCCATTCAATAGCTGATTGTGAGCATCCACTTCTGTGTTTGCTAGGCCCCGGCCTAGTCTCACAACAGACAGCTATATCAGGGTTCTTTCAGCAAAATCTTCCTTGTGTATGCAATGGTGTCATCGTTTGGAGGCTAATTATGAGATGAATCCCTGGAAATGGCAGTCTCTAGATGGTCCATCCTTTTGTCTCAGCTCCAAACTTTGTCTCTGTAACTCCTTCCATGGGTGATTGTTTCCCATTCTAAGAAGGGGCAAAGTGTCCACACTTTGGTCTTCGTTCTTCTTCAGTTTCATGTGTTTTGCAAATTGTATCTTATATCTCGGTTTACTAAGTTTCTGGGCTCATATCCACTTATCAGTGAGTACATATCATTTGACTTCTTTTGTGATTGTGTTACCTCACTCAGGATGATGCCCTCCAGGTCCAACCATTTGCCTAGGAATTTCATAAATTCATTCCTTTTAATAGCTGAGTAGTACTCCATTGTGTAAATGTACTATATTTTTTTTATCCATTCCTTGTTGAGGGGCATCTGGGTTCTTTCCAGCTTCTGGCTATTATAAATAAGGCTGCTATGAACATAGTGGAGCATGTGTCTTTCTTACTAGTTGGAACATCTTCTGGATATATGCCCAGGAGAGGTATTGCAGGTTCCTCTGGTAGTACTATGTCCAATTTTCTGAGGAACCGCCAGACTAATTTCCAGAGTAGCTGTACAAGCTTGCAATCCCACCAACAATGGAGGAGTGTTCCTCTTTCTCCACATCCTCGCCAGCATCTGCTGTCACCTGAATTTTTTATCTTAGCCATTCTGACTGGTGTGAGATGTAATCTCAGGGTTGTTTTGATTTGCATTTCCCTGATGATTAAGGATGCTGAACATTTTTTCAGGTGCTTCTCAGCCATTCAGTATTCCTCAGGTGAGAATTGTTTAGCTCTGAGCCCCATTTTTTAATGGGGTTATTTGATTTCTGGAGTCCACCTTCTTGAGTTCTTTATATATATTTGATAATAGTCCCCTATCTGATTTAGGATAGGTAAAGATCCTTTCCCAGTCTGTTGGTGGCCTTTTTGTCTTATTGACAGTGTCTTTTGCCTTACAGAAGCTTTGCAATTTTATGAGGTCCCATTTGTCAATTCTCAATCTTACAGCACAAGCCATTGCAGTTCTATTCAGGAGTTTTTCAGCTGTGCCCATATCTTCGAGGCTTTTCACCACTTTCTCCTCTATAATTTTCAGTGTCTCTGGTTTTATGTGGAGTTCCTTGATCCACTTAGATTTGAACTTAGTATGAGGAGATAGGAATGGATCAATTCACATTCTTCTACATGATAACCACCAGTTGTGCCAGCACCATTTGTTGAAAATGCTGTCTTTTTTCCACTGGATGGCTTTAGCTTCCTTGTGGAAGATCAAGTGACCATAGGTGTGTGGGTTTATTTCTGTGTCTTCAATTCTATTCCATTGGTCTACTTGTCTGTCACTATACCAGTACCATGCAGTTTTGATCACAATTGCTCTGTAGTACAGCTTTAGGTCAGGCATGGTGATTCCACCAGAGGTTCCTTTATCCTTGAGAAGACTTTTTGCTATCCTAGGTTTTTTGTTATTCCAGATGAATTTGCAGATTGCTCTAATTCATTGAAGAATTGAGTTGGAATTTTGATGGGTATTGCATTGAATCTGTAGATTGCTTTTGGCAAGATAGCTATTTTTACAATGTTGATCCTGCCAATCCATGAGCATGGGAGATCTTTCTATCTTCTGAGATCTGCTTTAATTTCTTTCTTTAGAGACTTGAAGTTCTTATCATACAGATCTTTCACTTTCTTAGTTAGAGTCACGCCAAGATATTTTATATTATTTGTGACTATTGAGAAGAGTGTTGTTTCCCTAAATTCTTTCTCAGCCTGTTTATTCTTTGTGTAAAGAAAGGCCATTGACTTGTTTGAGTTAATTTTATATCCAGCTACTGCACTGAAGCTGTTTTTCAGGTTTAGGAGATCTCTGGTGGAATTTTTAGGTTCACTTATATATACTATCCTATTACCTGCAGATAGTGATATTTTGACTTCTCCCTTTCCAATTTGTATTCCCTTGATCTCCTTTTGTTGTCGAATTGCTCTGGTTAGGACTTCAAGTAATATATTGAATAGGTAAGGAGAAAGTGGGCAGCCTTGTCTAGTTTTAGTGGGATTGCTTCCAGTTTCTCTCCATTTAGTTTGATGTTGGCTACTGGTTTGCTATAGATTTATTATGTTTAGGTATGGGCCTTGAATTCCTGATCTTTCCAAATCTTTTAGCATGAAGGGGTATTGAATTTTTTCAAATGCTTTTTCAGCATCTAACAAGCTGATCATGTGGTTTTTGTCTTTGAGTTTGTTTATATAGTGGATTACTTTGATGGATTTCCGTATATTAAACCATCCCTGCATCCCTGGGATGAAGCCTACTTGATCATGATGGGTGATCGCTTTGATGTGTTCTTGGATTCGGTTTGCAATGATTTTATTGAGGATTTTTGCGTCCATATCCATAAGGGAAATTGGTCTGAAGTTCTCTATCTTTGTTGGGTCTTTCTGTGGCTTAGGTATCAGAGTAATTGTGGCTTCATAGGATGAGTTGGGTAGAGTACCTTCTGTTTCTATTTTGTGGAATAGTTTGAGTAGAGTTGGAATTAGATCTTCTTTGGAGCTCTGATAGAACTCAGCACTACACCCATCTGGACCTGGGCTTTTTTTGCTTGGGAGACTATTGATGACTGCTTCCATTTCTTTAGGGGAAATGGGACTGTTTAGATCGTTAATCTGATCCTGATTTAACTTTGGTCCTGGAATCTCTCTACGAAGTTGTCTGTTTCATCCATGTTTTCCAGTTCTGTTGAGTATAGCCTTTTGTAGTAGGATCTGATGATGTTTTGGATTTCCTCAGGTTCTGTTGTCACGTCTCCTTTTTCATTTTTGATTTTCTTAATTAGGATACTGTCCCTGTGCCCTCTAGTTAGTCTGGCTAAGGGTTTATCTATCTTGTTGATTTTCTCTAAGAACCAGCTCCTGGTTTTGTTGATTCTTTGAATAGTTCTTTTTGTTTCTACAAGGTTGATTTCATCCCTGAGTTTGATTATTTCCTGCCCTCTACTCCTCTTGGGTGAATTTTCTTCCTTTAGTTCTAGAGCTTCTAGGTGTGCTGTCAGGAAGATAGTATATGTTTTCTTTAATTTCTTTTTAGTACACTCAGAGCTATGAGTTTTCCACTTAAAACTTCCTTCATTGAGTCCCATAAGTTTGGGTATGTTGTGGCTTCATTTTCATTAAACTCTAAAAAGTCTTTAATTTCTTTATTTCATCCTTGACCAAGGAATCATTGAGTAGAGTGTTGCTCAGTTTCCACATGAATGTTGGCTTTCTATTATTTATGCTGCTATTGAAGATCAGCCGTATTCTGTGGTGATCACATAGAATGCATGGGAAATTTTCAATATTTTTGTATCTGTGGAGTCCGGTTTTGTGACCAATTATATGGTCAATTTTGGAGGAGGTACCATGTGGTGCTGAGAAGAATGTATATCCTTTTTTTTTTAAAGGATAAAATGTTCCGTAGATATCTATTAAATCCATTTCTTTCATAACTTCTGTTAATATCCATGTGTTTATTTTGTTTCCAGGATCTGTCCATTGATGAGAGTGGGGTGTTGAAGTCTCCCACCATTATTTGTGAGGTACAATGTGTGCTTTGACCTTATGAAAGTTTCTTTAATGAATGTTATTGCCTTTGTATTTGGAACATAGCTATTCAGAATTGAGAGTTTATCTTGGTAGATTTTACCTTTGATGAGTATGAAGTGTCCCTCCTTGTCTTTTTGATAACTTTGGGTTGGAAGTCAATTTTATTCGATATTAGAATGGCTACTCCAGCTTGTTTCTTCAGACCATTTGCTTGGAAAATTGTTTTCCAGCCTTTCACTCTGAGGTAGTGTCCTTTCCCCTTAGGTGGGTTTCCTGTAAGCAGCAAAATGTTGGGTCCTATTTGTGTAGCCAGTCTATTAGTCTATGTCTTTTTATTGGGAAATTGAGTCTATTGATGTTAAGAGAAATCAAAGAAAAGTAATTGTTGCTTCCGGTTATTTTGTTGTTAAAGTTGGCATTCTGTTCTTGTAGTTGTCTTCTTTTAGTTTTTTGTTAAAGGATTATTTTCTTGCTTTTTCTAGGGTGTAGTTTCCATCTTTTTTCACATTTTTAAAATATTTTTAATAGGTATTTTCCTCATTTACATTTCCAATGCTATCCCAAAAGTCCCCCATAGCCTCCCCCTACTCCCCTACCCACCCACTCCCACTTTTTGGCCCTGGAGTTCCCCTGTACTGGGGCATATAAAGTTTGCATGTCCAATGGGCCTCTCTTTCCAGTGATGGCAAACTAGGCCATCTTTTGATACATATCCAGCTAGAGTCAAGTGCTCTGGGGTACTGGTTAGTTCATAATGTTGTTCCACCTATAGGGTTGCAGATCTCTTTAGCTCCTTGGGTACTGTCTCTAGCTCCTCCATTGGGGGCCCTGTGATCCATCCAATAGCCGACTGTGAGCATCCACTTCTGTGTTTGCTAGACCCCGGCATAGTCTCACAAGAGACAGCTATATCAGGGTCCTTTCAGAATGCAGAAGTTGACATCAGATTCCCTGAGACTGGAGTAGCAAACCACTTTGAGCTGACATGTGGATGCTGGGAATTGAACCTGGATCCTCTCCAAATGCATCAAGTGCTCTTACTATTCATTCATCTCTCCAACCTCCATGTTGCATGGTTCTCTGCAAATATAAACCATTACTGTTTCAAAGGTAAATGTCTTAGTAAGGGTTTCTATTCCTGCACAAACATTATGACCAAGAAGCAAGTTGAGGAGGAAAGGATTTATCCACATTGCTGTTCATCACCAAAGGAAGTCAGGACAGGAACTGTCTTAGTCAGGGTTTCTATTCCTGCACAAACATCACGACCAAGAAGCAAGTTGGGGAGGAAGGGGTTTATTCGGCTTACATTTCCATACTTCTGTTGATCACCAAAGGATGCAGGACTGGAACTCAAGCAGGTCAGAAAGCAGGAGCTGATGCAGAGGCCATGGAGGGATGTTCTTTACTGGCTTGCTTCACCTGGTTTGCTCAGCCTGCTCTCTTATAAAATGCAAGACTACCAGCCCAGAGATGGTCCCACCCACAAGGGGCCTTTCCCCCTTGATCATTAATTGAGAAAATGCCTTACAGTTGGACCTCATGGAGGCATTTCCTCAACTGAAGCTCCTTTCTCTGTGATAACTCCAGCTGTGTCAAGTTGACACAAAACTAGCCAGTACAATTGACCCCTTGTCAACTTGACACACAAACACATCACTAGTAAGCCTCAACCCTTACATTCTTATTCATCCCCAAGATCTAAATAACTTTAAAAGTCCCACAGTCTTTACATATTCTTAAAATTTCAATCTCTTTAAAATATCCATCTCTTTTAAAATCCAAAGTCTTTTTATAATTAAAAGTCTCTTAACTGTGGGCTCCACTAAAATGGTTTCTTCCTTCAAGAGGGAAAATATCAGGGCACAGTCACAATCAAAAGCAAAAGTCAATCTCCAACCGTCCAATGTCTGGGATCCAACTTACGATCTTCTGGGCTCCTCCAAGGGCTTGGGTCACTTCTCCAGCCATGCCCTTTGTAGCACAC